>NC_058131.1:98339217-98374748 GCF_016433145.1 Gracilinanus agilis
ACCAACTGTAGGGGCTTTTGGCTTTTGGCTTTTTGGCTTTGGCTTTTGGCTTTTGGGCTTGGCCCAATTCTCTTGACCTCTCCCTTGACATCCTGCTATCCCTGGATCTTTCCATTGGGCCCTGGGAGGAGGGTAATTTTTAATGGGTGGAGATCATGGGAACTAGCTTCTATAAGCAGGCAGGGACAACCTTAAATCAAGCCATCACCTCATCTAGTAATCTGCTGAACCTTATTACATCAGGGCAGTGAATTCATCCCTGGCTGAGGGGCCAGTTCCCTCAGCCTGATTCCCCTCTTCTGGGACCTCCCCCAGCACCAGCTTCTCCCTTAGCAGCAATTACCAGACCCTAACCCCTTTTCCCTCAGCTTGTGCTTGGCTTTAATAAACCCCTTTGGCTTTTATACAAAGAGCTTCTGGTGATTCATTATACCAACTAGTGGGGCAAAAGCTGAAGAGGGAAAGAATAATAATAATAAAGAATAATATAATAAATTAATTATATATTATATATATTTCATATATATAATAAACATAATAAAATAATAAAGAAAAATAATAAAGAATAAAAATAATAATTATTTCTTGAGGGCTAAACCAGGCATCCATCTTGGGCAGGAAGTGAACCAGCTTTCACTTCCAGTAGGCCCGGAGTTGCTCTCCAAAAGGGAGGAGCTCTTTACTCCTCCCCTGAAGGGAGCCCTAGAGACAGCAGAGAGGCTGAATAAAACCTTTCAGCCAGGCTCACATAATCTCTGGCTGACCCAAATTATCCTGTACCCAAAAGATAGCCTTCCAGCCTGAAGACCCACCTGATACCTCCCAGAGCCCTCAAATACAAGTCTCTTGATTAGCCATATCATATTTCCTTTTTTATTCCATTACACTATGAGTAAAATACAAACAACCAACTTACCCCTTAATGGCTTTTCCTTCCCTCCAAGAGTCATGGATTGGAGTGATGGAAGCTTTCAGCTTTAAAAGCTGGAGTGGGAACCAAGAAAGATTAAAATGATAGGAGCATGTATTGTAACTACCACATCAGGATGCAGAAAAAAACCCGTCCATTTTGTAGTCATCCATCCATCCATCTATTCATTCATTCTGTGCACGAAAGTATTTATTAAGGCACTGTACTAGGTATTAGGTATACAAAGAAAGGCAATATTCAGTTGCTATTTTACAGGTGTCTACGTTGTAATGGGATGAACAAAATGTAAATAGCTTTGTACATGCAAGAGACATACAATGTAAGTGGAAGGTAACTGTGTCCATTGATTCATGTCCAAGAGATACTAGCATAACAGAGGAGTGTACAATGAAAGCTCAGTCCTGGGAGGAAACACATGCTTAGTGAATCTTTTTCCAGCCATAAATAATGGATGGGTCTGCCTTCTACTTAGCTGCTTGCACAGATAGTCAATGACTGTTTCTTAGCCCATACTGAGTAGGGGAAAAAAGTCTTTTTGTTCGTTACTAAGTAAAAAATTAATAGTCATTCAAAAGATCACTAATGATCTAAAAAGAATCTCTCTTTCCTCGTGGCCATTGAAAGAACACATGCTGACAGCCTGAAGGTGGAAAGAAAGGCCTCAGGCCCTCCCTTTCAGGGATTGACATGCAGAGCTCATAAGTGCATAGGCTTTTGTTACTCTTATACCTGTTGGGTCATTTATTTCTTACCTTAGGTTAAATAGTATTAAAGACAGAAGAAACCAAGGTGCAAGTTTTCTCTTCTCCCTCTATGGCACTGCACTTGGCAATCTCATCAGTTCTCATGGATTTAATTACCAGTTCTATGTTGATGATTCTCAAATCTACTTACCTAGTCTTTACTTCTATTCAGACTGGCATAATAAACTGTCTTTCATACATCTCTAGCTAGATGCCTGACATATCATAGAGTTAACATTTCCAAAATGGAATTCATTATCTTTCCCCCTAAACTATCCCCACTTATAAATTCCCAGGCTCATAACCTAGTCATAACCAATGACTCCTAATTATTGCTTACCCCACATATCTAATCTATTGCCATGTCAATTTTACTTTCATAATACCTTTCAGATACACTCTCCTTTTCTCCTCAATACTGGCAGTTTAGTATCCTAGCACATGTCCTCAATTTCCTCACTCCTAGACTGTTGTAATGGCATGCTATTTGCTTTTCTATAGCTTGCTAGTTGGTATATGAACCATGGGTCTCTCCCCACTCCAGGCTGTCCTTTATTCAGTCACCAAAGTGATTTTGTTGAAGCTGACATTAATCCATTTCAAACCCCACCCCATCAATAAACTCTAGTAGCCCCCATCACCTCTAATATTGAATACCAAATCTTCTTTGGCATTCAAGATCCTTCATAACCTGTGGTCTCTATCTTTTAAGTCATCTCCTACCTTTTAGCATTCACACCCCCACATACCAGTCAAGCCAGTGACATTAACTTCTTTACTATTTCCAAAAGAAGACTGCACATCTCCTAACTTTAGACAATTTTTTTCTGGCTGTTCTTCATGCCTGGAATACTTTTTACCCCTCATCTAGATTCCCCAGGATTCTTTTAAGACCCAGATAAAATCCCATAATTTATAGGAAGCTTTTCTTCTTAGCTAATTCTAGACTCTTCCCTCTGATGATTTTTCTAATTTATCCTATATACACTGCCTTCATACACATTTGTTTCTTTGTTGTTTCCTCCATTAAATTAAGAGTTTATTGTATTCCTAACATATAGCACAGGCTATAGTAGGCAATTAATATGTGCTTATTGACCAACATCTGATATTGTAAGTTTTGAAGAACCATAAGAGGTCCTCAATTAAACTAATCTATGCTGCCAAATGTCCATAGCTGGTTCTTCAATCAGTTTGGGAATGAATCAAAGAATGGAGTTCTTGCTGATCTATCATTCCTTATTATTTTTAAATGAGCTGGAAAAGGTTAGCTCATAGAGAACAAAATCAAGAAAGAGAAAAAGCCAAGTCCTCCAGTGTCAGGAAGACAGTAGTATAAAAACAATTCCTTTTCATTCTAGAACACTAAAATTGTGTTTTCTAGTTCATTGCAGAGTTGAGAGTCCCTTTTGCAAATTATGTAAGTATTAGGCTGCTTTTGTTCAAAGGAGGATTTCTTTTTCAGGGGAAAAAGGAGCTTTCTTCCGCTCCATACAACATGTCATTTAACAAGGCAGCATGGAGATAGGGGATTAGTTTTTGTAGCAGCCATAAAGCACCAAACTGCCTTGATAAGCTCCCACTGGTGTAACATAACAAAATTAGTTTTCTCCCCACCTTAAAATTTTTCCCCCAGATATCATGTGGGTATGATTTTCAACAATAGCTTTCAGACATTTTGTAAATTTTGTTCTCCCATCTTTCCCCTCCCCCCCACTTGTGTTATTATACAACACATATTTCCATTTTTTTCATGTTGTGAAATGACTCATCATTTACACTGGAGAAAAATTCATAGAAGAATGGCATGCTTCAATCTTCATTCAAACTTTTTCAGTTCCTTACTTAACAGTGGATAGCCTTTTTGATCATAAGTCCCTTGAAACTGTCCCAGATCCTTGCATTTCTGATTATAGCTAAGTCATTCACAGTTGATCATTGTACTTCTTTTTGTATCTCTTAATACAAGGCTTTCTGAGTTTATTTTTGTGTAATCTTGTTTGTCATTTCTTATGGTGCAACAGTATTCCATTATAATCATAAACCAGAACTTGTTCAGTCCTTCTTTAGTTGATGGGCATCCTTTCACTTTGCAGTCTTTTGCTATCACAAAAGAGCTGTTATAAATATTTTTTGGATACTCACCTTCTTCATGCAGATTTATTTTATCTGAAATCTCTAGGGCTTAGTGCCATGTGCCCACTGAGGCTGATTTGCATGTCCATGGCCATTATTGTGGAGTTGGAGTTTGCAAAGGAAAGTTAGTCATTCTTAAAATGGGTAGCACAGATTTTACAAGTCATAATGGGGTGGAAATGTGGCACATAAGCTGTCAGACCTGATGCAAATTATTTTTTTGAGTTAAAAATTGTTTAAATTGCTAGACTTTATTTTTGGGCAGAGATAAGTTAATAAATACATGTGTATATATACACACAAATATAAAGACTGAGACAGAATATGTGTATGATGGGCAGAGAGAGATAGAGACAGAGAGTCGAGACAAAGAAGCACATGTACACATGCGCGTGCGTGCACACACACACACAGATTTTTTTGCCTTTAAAAATATAGCTTCCAACATGTAATATTTCTATTTTATGATGTATGGGAAAGGTTTTGGGTAGTGGGCACATAATCATCATTCAAGTCAAATATAAATATATTAATGTGGAAATATGTAAAGTGGATTTGTGGTTCCTTTAGTTAATGCCAGGGAATAGGCCAGTCAAGGGAGAGAAAGATATAGCAATATTGAAATGATGTACTCTCATGCCCTGGAGATATAAGCCTTGTTCCTGGTTTACCCCCAGGACATTAGTTGTGACACACTAGTTTTGCCCCAAGACAGTAATCTACCTTTGCCAATTGGAATTAAAACTAGCTCTTTTTTCTAGCAGGAGCTGAGCAGTCAGATAATGCTGAATTCATTATGAAGCTAGAAGCAACTCTAGGAGGTTACCTAGGCCATTTTCCTATAAGTATGCAAGGTTGGAAAAGATATTCAGAAAAAGAGATTCTAGATTCTATTCTAGAATAAATCCAGAACTTCAGCTGCATCTCATATAATTCACATAAGGTTATAGTTTAAATAATTTCCTCCATTCAAAAAATGGAATGATAATATTGGAGGAAACTTAGAAGTCATCTGTAGAACATTGTGTAATGGAAAAAATATTTGTTCCAAGATAAAGGAGCAGTGTTTGATCAAATTGGGTTTTAAAAATTGCTTTTGTTGCAAGCTCATGAGATAGGAAAAGTTAGTTATGCTCATTTTGCAGATTGGGAGAATTAGACTCAGGGAGTCCAAGTGAATTTCCCAAGGTTATGCAACTAGGAAAGAGTAGAATGTGACCCTTAACCATATTTTTTAACTCTAAACAAAGTTTTCCTTTTAATATTTTATACTACTTCTCAATGAGGTAATACATTTTAATATATTATGATGTTGAAGTAAAAAAATATCAATAGGAGTCTTCTAGGTGTGGGGCCAAGATGGCAGAGAGTGAAAGTTCTTTGAGCTGAGCTCTACCAACATTCCCTCTAAATAAATTTAAAATAATTCCTAAGTCAAATTCTGGATTTTTAGAGGTAACAGAAAATCAGAATGAGACATTATTACTACCCAAGACAACTTAGGAAGTGTCCAATAATTAAATTAAGGCATTGATTAAATATGTGAAAAGTCTAAATTAATATTTTGGTCACCATTTATAAAAATAATTAACTTCTTAAGTAAAAAAAAAATCTGTTAGTAGCTCTTAATAATTTAATATAATATAAATATAGCAAAAGAGAGAAATATAAGAGGGAGGTAGGAATTATTTCATAGCTAAATATCCTAGCTAAATACCCAATAATTGCTGATTCAAAGAAATTCAGCTCAACTCCGACAAAAGCTCCTTCAGGTCCCAACCTCCACATGGAAGTCTGACAACCTTTTCAATATGGGTCTTAGAAATGTAAGCTTCTTACTTCAGTTCCAGTCCAAGATCCTTCAAGCTCCAGATTCAGGCCAAAAGAGCACCTCCCAAAGACAATCTACAGAAGGCTGCTTGCAGAAGACTCCCTCCAGACAAAGAAGTTCAGGGCTTTTATAGTGACTTCTTGTCCCTTCCCTTCTTCACAGGGGCTAATCACAGCTTCCAAAATGCCTAGCACTACACAGGGGAGCAGTGTCTAAGAGATTCAAACCTCTTAGGCTCTGAAGGTGTAAACTCTTATCAAAATGATTCACAAGTTCCTTATCAATTGAGTTTCTGAGGCTGTGAACTCTTTAAGTAAGTGACTTCTGAATTGATGGCTAACAAAGTGTTAAGTAAATGTGTTTTCAGTTTTTGGTTGATTAAATTAAAAGTTTCTGATTGAAAGACAAAGAAAGATTGATTCACACTTCACAGAGGTTAGAAAGAGAGATTTATGGTGTAGGTTGGGTGGGAGCTGACCTGATCCCACCCAGATGAAACATCAATGGTGGGACCAGATAGTGACAGAAGCAGCAGCAGTTGTTAAGGAAACCTGGCAGCTTGTCAGAAAGAGTATGTAGGGGAAGCCTGTGTTAGTACTGAACACAAAACCAGATGTTATTTGGCAACTCCATTGACTATAAACATATCTGGGTTATAGTTCAAGGGCAGAGAAAGACACTTTTGGTCAAGAGGGAGTGGAAATCAAAATGTGGAGCATTGCTTTTGATCATAATTGATCATGAAACATGAGGAACACTATCACTTCTGATCCCAGTGGAGCAGAAGCCCTGGGGAGCAGTATCAATTGTAATACAAAGGAATGTGGTGAGCTTCAACAGTAATGATCAGAGTGCAGACCTGGAGAAGAGTGATCAAAACTTTCCCCAGACCACATTACATTAGAAGTACTCCAAATGTCCAAATAACCAAAGCTCTGAAAAAGACAGTGCTAAAAAGACTGAAGCTTAAGATAGTGCTTCTCTTCACCTCATGCCATGACTGGAATCTAAATTTAACGATATTAAAAATCAAGAAATAGGGTGGAAACCCAGGTAAACAAGATCAAAGCAAATTCAGGAGATAAAAAAGCTAAAACAACTATGAGCAAAGCCTCAAAGAATAATATGCATTGAAAACTGTGTAGGACACTCCTATCCAACCTGCTGAAATATTCCTATGAACTAAAAATGATTTTGAAGATCAGATAAAGGTGGTAGAGGAAAATTAGGTAAATAAATCAAAATGAAGGAGAAAACAGCTATGAAAAGATAATTAATAGATTAATAAAAGAGGCACAAAAATGCTGAAGAAAATAATTTATAAAACAGAATTCAACAAATGAAAAAAGAGGTAAAAATAGTCACTGATGAAAATAATTACTTAAAAAGCAGAATTGACCAAATGGAAAAAATTTAAGCATCAAAGGTCTCTGAAGAAAATAATTTCTTAAATATTAGAATTAGAAAAGTAGAAGCTAAGGATTCCACAAGACATCAAAAAACAGTAAAACAAAGTTAAAAGTATGAAGAAATAGAAGAAAATGTGAACTACGAAATAAGAAAAAAAACTGGCCTGAAAAATTGATACAAGAGAGGTAAATGAAAGATTTTTGGAACATCTAAAAGTCATGATCAAAGAAAGAGCCTATATATCATATTTAAAAATTTTTAGGGAAACTGAGTAAATATCCTAGAACTAGAGAGTAAAATGAAATTGAAATAACTCACAGTCCATTACCTAAAAGAGGTCCCAAAATAAAAGTCGCAGGAATATCATAGCCAAATTCCAGAGTTCTAAGGTAAAAAAGAAAATACTTTAATCTGCCTGAAAGAAACCATTCAAATACAAAGGAGCCAGACTCAGGATCACATAAGATTTATCAGCTACCATAGTAAATGAGCAGCATGCTTAGAATATGATATTTTAGAAGGCAAAAGAACTGGTATTACAACCAAGAATAACATACCCCACAAAACTGAGTTTAATCATTCAACATGTTGCAGTAGAATATTTTTAAAGAGTAAACTGAGACTAATTTATGGACAAGATAGCATTTATTAGAAAGGGCATGCCAGTTACAGAGCTGAGGCTCAGGGGACAGTGTGTTTATTTGGAAATTTGATAATGGGGCTAGAAATTTTCCTGTCTCCTTCTTTCAAGAAACTTAAAATTATTCCTTTTCGCATCCTGGTGCAAGATAGCAGTCCAGATTTTTGAAAGTAAACAAGTCACCTTTGAATAATAGCTTGGTGGCTAAAGACAGAAGACTCAACTCCTTTTATTTATCACACACTATCCAAGGTCAGAGAGAATTCTTTGTGACCAGAAAATATCAGTGATTAGCAGGATAGTTAGATTTCTGAACTAAACTAATTACAGATCAGCTGAATTCTGCAATATGTTCAGAAACAGTCTCATCACCCAAATAGAATAGCATAAAAACAGTACAGAACAATTAACAAAACAAAAGGAAGAGCTGAAAGGGAAATTTGACTTTCTAATCAAGAGTCAAAATGGATTAAATATTTAGCACAAATGGTGATATCATAAATAAATCATGGTACTTGGGAAAAATGCATGTCAGAACTATGGATAAGTGAAGAGTTTATAACTAAATAAGAGAAAGGATCATGGGAAATAAAATGGATAGTTTTAATTACATGAAATTACAAATCTTTTGCAGAAACAAAACTTATGCAGACAGAATTAAAAGGAAAACAGGGAACTGGAAAAAAAAAACATGTTTGCAGTAAGTTTCTCTGACAAAGGCCTCATTTATCAAATATAAAGGAGACTAAGCAAAATTTAAAAAGAGAAGAACCATTCCCTGACTGATAAATGGTCAAAGATTATGAACAGGCAGTTTTCAGAAGAAACCAATATCAATAGTCATGTGAAAAAATGCTCTAAATCACTTTTGATTAAAGAAATGAATATTAAAACACCTCTAAAATGCTACTTCATACCTATCATATAGGCTAATATGAAAGAAAATGAAAATGACAAATACTGAAAAAGATGTCAAAAATTGGGACACTAATGAATTATTTTTAGAATTATGAACAAGTCCAGCCATTCTGTAGAGAAAATTTCATTATGTTTAAAGAGCTATAAAACCATGTAAATCCTCTGATACAGCAACAGTACTACTAAGTCGGCGATCCAAACAGCTGAAATAAAAATGGAAAGGAACTATTTCTATGAAAAATGTTTAAAAAAGTTTTTTTTTTTTGTAGTAGAAATTGAAGGAATGACTTGCAATTAAGAATGGCTGAACAAATTGTGGTATATGATTGTGACCGAACACTTATGTTATAGGAAATGACAAGCAGAATGGTTTTAGAAAAATCTTAGGAAGATTTAGATGAATTGTTTCAAAGCGAAGTGACCAGAATCAGGAGAATATTTTACACATTAGCAGCAAAATTGTAAGGATGATTAACTGAAAGACTTAGCTATTCTGATCGAGACAATGATCCAAGACAATTCTGAAGGAACTATGATAAAAAATGCTAACCATTTCCAGAGAGAAAACTGATGAACTCTGGATGTATATTAAAGCATACTTTAAAATTTTCCTTTCTTTTTTTGTTTTATTTTTTCTGTTTTCTATTTCAACATCCATAATATGGCAATATGTTTTGGATATCTTCAATTATATAGTTAATATCAAATTGTTTGCCTTCTCAAGAAGGGAGAAGAGCAGGACGGGGAGAATTTGGAACTAAACTTTTAAAAAACATTAATTTTTAACTTGTAATTAAGATAAAATGAAATTAATAAAATATATTTAAAATAACTATGAGTACAATTATTGCTAAACAAATATGATAATGATGAATACCTCTATTGTCTATCATGTCCTTTTGAAGTTTTCTAAATTAACCTTAATCCATTTGAATCTTAAAGATATCATTGAAAAGTCTTAAACAAAAATTTTATGGAATTTTCCCCTATGTCCTCTCATTTATTTTTTTAATAGTTTTTATTTTTTAGAAAAGTTATCATGGTTACATGATTCATGCTCTTACTTTCCCCTTCATCCCCTGACCTATTTCCCCCCCCCCCCCATAGCCAATTCGCATTTCCTCTGGTTTTAACAAGTGTCATTGATCAAGACCTATTTCCAAATTGTTGATAGTTGCACTGTAGTGGTAGTTTTGGGTCTACTTCCCCAATCAGGTCTGCCTCAACCTATGTGTTCAAGCAGTTGCTTTTCTTCTGTGTTTCTTCTCCTATAGTTCTTCCTCTGAATGTGGGTAGTGTTCTTTTCCATAAATCCCTCAGAATTGTTATGGATCATTGCATTGCTGCTAGTACAGAAGTCCATTGCATTCTGTTTTACCACAGTGTATTGGTCTCTGTGTACAATGTTCTTCTGGCTCTGCTTCTTTCACTCTGCATCAGTTGTTGGAGGTCTTTCCAGTTCACATGGAATTCCTCCAGTTTATTATTCCTTTTGGTGAAATAATATTCCATTACCAGCATATACCACAATTTGTTCAGCCATTCCCCAATTGAAGGGCATACCCTCCTTTTCCAGGTTTTACCACCACAAAAATAGCAGTTACAAATATTTTCACACAAGTCTGTTTATCTATGATCTCTTTGGGGTACAGACCCAACAATGGTATGGCTGGATCAAAGGGCAGGCACTCTTTTATAGCCCTTTGAGCGTAGTTCCAAATTGCCATCCAGAATGGTTGGATCAGTTCACAACTCCACCAGCAATGCATTAATGTCCCAATTTTGCCACATCCCCTCCAACATTTATTACTCTCACCTACTATCATTTTAGCCAATCTGCTAGGTGTGAGGTGATACCTCAGAGTTGTTTTGATGTGCATTTCTCTAATTATTAGAGATTTAGAGCACTTTCTCAGGATCTTATTGATAGTTTGATTTCTTTATCTGGAAATTGCTTATTCATGTCCCTTGTCCATTTATCAATTGGGGAATGGCTTGATAGTTTTATACAATTGATTTAACTCCTTGTATATTTGAGTAATTAGACCCCTGTCAGAGTTTATTGTTATAAAGAATTCTTTCCCAATTTTTTGTTTCCCTTCTGATTTTGGTTGCATTGTTTTTGTTTATACAAAAGCTTTGTAATTTAGTATAATCAATCATCCCATTCACATTCAGAGTTATAATTATCAGTTGTGTATTCCCCAACATTTTGATATCCTCTCTTAATTCTACCCCTTCTTCTTAGACTATTTCCTTTTAAACCAGTAATTTGTTTTAAACCAGTAACCCTTGTCCTCTCCATTGATTTACTTCCCTTTCTACCCCCTCCATTGTTATTCTCTTATTTTTATTTTTAAGACCTAATGAATTTCCTTTCCCTTCTCCTTCCCTCCCCTTTTTCACCTCCCCACTCCTTTGCTCCCCTTGGTTTATCCCTTCTGACTTTCTCAGTAGGGTTAGATAGAGTTTTATATCTCAATGGATATAGCTACTCTTCCCTCTCAGGGTTAATTCCACTGAGAGTAACATTTACATATTACCTCTTAATGCTCTTTCCTCTCTTTCTTATAATAGTATTCATCCCCTCCCCTTTCCATGCCCTCTTTGTGTGTAATAGGATATCCTATTTTTCTTATTCATTCAAGTTTCTCTTGGTGTCTTCTACTATTCACCCCCCTCTTTCCCACCCACACCCTTATCATCTTAAACCATTTAGTACTCCAACCTCTCCATGTGAATAATTCTTCTAACTACTATAATAGTGGATACTGTAATAGTGAATAGAGTTCACTACAGAGAATTACACATAACATTTCTCCATATAGGTATACAAATAATAGATCTTATTGAAGCCTTTAAAGAGGCAAATTTAAAAATACAAGTTTTCTTTCTTTCACTTCTGTTTCTTATTTACCTTTTCCTGTTTCTCTTGGTTTTTGTGGTTGGATATCGAACTTTCCATTTAGTCCTGGTCTTTTCTGTGCAAATACTTTGATATCTTCTATCTTGTCGAATGCCCATACTTTCCCCTGGAAGTATATAGTTAGTTTTGATGAGTAGGTGATCCTTGGTTGTAGACCCAGTTTTCTTGCCTTTCTGAATTTCATATTCCAAGCCTTGCGGTCTTTTAGTGTGTAGGCTGCCAGATCTTGTGTGATCCTGACTGGTGCTCCTTAATATCTGAATTGTCTCTTTCTGGCTTTTTGTAAAAGTTTTTTCTTTTACTTGGAAGCTCTTGAATTTGGCTATTATATTCCTGGGGGTTGTCTTTTCAGGGTTTAGTGTAGAGGGTGACCTATGGATCCTTTCAATGTCTATATAGCCCTCTTGTAGAACTTCAGAGCAATTTTGCTGAATAATTTCCTTTATAATGGAGTCCAAATTTCTATTAATTTCTGCTTTTTCAGGAAGACCAATGATTCTCAAATTATATCTTCTAGACCTGTTTTCTTGATCTGTCAATTTCTCAGTGATATATTTCATGTTTCCTTCTATTTTATCAGTCTTTTGACTTTGCTTTATTTGTTCTTGTTGTCTAGAGAGATCATTGACTTCTACTTGCCCAATGCTTGTCTTTAGAGACTGGTTTTCTGCTATATTCTTTTGATTTTCCTTTTTGATTTGGTCTATCCTGTTTTCCAGCTCTTTACTTTTGGTCTCCAATTTGCTTATTAATTCTTTTGATTTCAGGGCATCTGTTTCTAATTGCCCAATTCTAGCCTTTAGAGACTGGTTTTTGGCTATAATCTTTTGGTTTTCCTTTGGAATCTGGTCTGTTTGGTTCTTCAAGGCTTCCAGCTGATCATTTCTGGTCTTCACTTTGCTTATCAATTCATTTGATTTCTGAGCCTTATTTTCTAATTATGAAATTCTGCCTTTTAAACTGTCATTTTCTTGCCAGATCCTTTCCATCTTTCTCATAATCTCAGATTTGAACTCTTCTAGAGCTTTTGACCAGTTTTCATTTTTTTTGGCAAGGTTTGGGTATGATTACTTGTTTGTTCTCCTCTGCTGTTTGCTCTGTTGTCTGGATTTTTTCTGTGTAAAAGTTGCTGAGTGTTAAAGATTTCTTCTTGCTAATCTTTCTCTTTTGGGGTTCTTGTCTCTGGCTTGCCATTGTTAGCCCAGCACCATCTCAGCTTTATCCTCATGCCCAGGGTCTGTCTGTGCTCTTTGGGCTCCTGAGGTCTCAGGTCTAGTTGTTCTCAGGGTCAAGCCTCCTGGTGGTCCCCTTGCTTGCTCCTCTGCCTGAAGCTCCTTTAACAGTCTCATGGTGCTGCTTCCACAGTTGTGCACACCTCTCCACTGGGTCCCCACTCAAGGTCCGCACCTGTGCTTAGCATCCACATCTGCAGCTGTGACCGAGCCTGGCTCAGGGTCAGTGTTCAAAGTCTACTCGATCTTTAGCCTCTTGGGGTCTTAAGTCTTGCTGCTCTTAGGAAAAGGCCCTGGTGGTCCCAGGTAGCCGTCAAGGACTCAATGGATGCCCCAAACTTGTTCTAGCTCTTGTGAGCTGGCTTTGGCCCTGTAGGTGGTGTGTGTGTGGGGAGGGGGTTGCTCAGCTCAGGTTTTCACTCCCTTATAGCATGGAAATGCCCTGATCCCCTATACCTTCAATGCTGCACCCTGTTGTGGGGTCCCTTCATTCGTCTGGATTTGTTTTTATGCCCCCTTGGGGAGTCCTATATGTTTTTTGGTTAAGGGAGGTTAAGCAGTGCTTTTTACTCTGCCGCCATCTTAACCAAGAAACCCCCTTCTCATTTATTTTTAACAGTCTGGATTCATGCTTCTTAGTATAAATTTTGACTGCATACTACCTCGAGGGAGCAATCCCTTTAAACATTCTTTCTCATTATAAAATTGATATTGTTGTAAACTAAAGAATATCAGATGTTAGTAGGGTTTGGAAGAAGCATTTCAGAGGACAGAGGAGCTTTTCTGATTATGATTATGCCACACAGGCAGATACATACTCTGTTTATACATATGGTCAACTAGTACTTCATTTATGATATACTATAATGAACATTGAATGGAATTTTGACATGTTGGTTGTGGTCTTTTTGGTATCACTATATATCTATGATTTTGATCAAATCACTTTACCCATGTGTGTCAACATTTATGCATAAAGGGAAGACAACAGGTAGATGTTCCTTTCTGTTTTTATATTGCATGGTTACTTGGGAACTTTGAAATGGTTTCCAATGCTTATTGGAAAAAGGAGCAATTTCCACCTCCTTTAAGATAACATTTATTTCTATTTCTATTTCAATCTTTCTCTCAACCTTCCACTGGCCTGAGGCCAATCTAGGCTATATTGGCCTTTTGGGTTCTGATAAGTCTTTGACCTCACTACTCAACAGCCAGAAATACTATTCCTGGCATCCTGCCTGAAGCATGATCCTTTAGGTGAAAGTCTTATGCATTAGACTTTTTTTTCTCAAGAAATATAAGGAGACAGTATTTTTATTTAAACAAATGCATCAAACAGAACAACATCATGCTTACTTCATCCTAGATTTCTGTCTGAGAAATCTGAGTTACCCTACAAGTATTGTCAAATGCCTCCTATGCACATATACAAAAATAATACACAATTTCCTCGTGTCCTTAAAATTTTTATTGTCTAATTTAAGAGAAAAGACAAGTACATAAACATTATCATCATATATAAACCACATGGTTAGTATATTATTAAATAAAATTAAGTTATTGTGAGTAGGGTTAGGTCTTTATTCTAACATCTTTCACTACCCCCATCTTCTTAATTCCTCCAAGAAGGCAGGACTCCAAAGAAAAGATCTCAGAGAGATTCCTTTTATATTTCTAATGACCTTGTTCTTTGTCACCTTTGACTCCTCTCTTCATCAAATATTAACGTCAAGGGGGCAGCTGGGTAGCTCAGTGGAGTGAGAGTCAGGCCTAGAGACAGGAGGTCCTAGGTTCAAACCTGGCCTCAGCCACTTCCCAGTTGTGTGACCCTGGGCAAGTCACTTGACCCCCATTGCCCACCCTTACCACTCTTCCATCTATGAGACAATACACCGAAGTACAAGGGTTAAAAAAAATATTAATGTCAAAATGTAAGTAGATCCTGCCTTTCTTTCCTTTGAAATGGTGCTTGGATTACCCCCTTCCTTTCAATTACCACTGTCACAATGTTAGCCAAAGCTCTTGGCATTTAAACTTGTATTACTTCCATAATGTCCCTGCTGGTACATATCATAACTTCCAAAATTGTTGATTACTGATTCTCAAATGGAAGAACTATGAATGTATCTGTAGGTTCTTTCTTTTGAAAATAAAAGGAATTTTGAGTAGGCCTATTGGTAGGTAACTATCATCCCTGCTGTTGGGAAATGTGACTCTTTTTTTATCTTAGGAGTTCTGAGCTACAATAGATAAAATGATTAGATGTCTACAGTAAATTTAGTATTATTATGGCAACCCTTCAGTATCAGAACCCAACAGATTGCCTAAAGAGGAGCAAAATGGCATAGATTGGAAAACAGTAGATTAAAGCTCCCAGGCTGATCAGAGTGTAACTAAGCCTATGGCCAGCCCCTTCAGTTATAGCTTGGGTGAGACAGGGATAACTAATTTTCAAAAGAAAGAAAAGATAAAAGAAAAATCACCAAGATTAAAGCTCTACACAAATACTCAACTTTCAAATTGATTATACATTTGGATACATAAATTAATCATATTAAATAGTAGCTCTAATGTTATTATCCCCAGAGGAGAATATGAAACTTTGAACCCTGTAGCTGAAAGTCACTCATAAATCAAAAGACAATTCAATCTCATCAGATTTTCTGCCTGAGAAGATGGAAAACACACCATACCTTCTAGCCCAAGACTCCTTGGAGAAGAGAAAGGAAAAGAAATGCCAAACCATCAAGTATTTAGACAGTTCTGCTTTGGAAGAAAAGGAATAACATAATTTTTCTACTTCTAAGCACTTATCCTCTAGTCTAATCTGTCCGTTGCCCAGAAAGAATTCTATCATGAGCTCATACACCTATGGAAAATAAACATCCACCTCATTCTTTGATAATTAATAATCTTCCCCTTGGTTATACTCTCCACATCCTATAATTCTGAGCCCTCAGGTGGTCATTATTCAGTCTGTTTCCTATATACTTTGCTTGATTACTTATTCTCATCTCTTTAACCCATCCTACCACATCCCAATCTGAGGCTATCTACTCCTTTCACTCTCCTTTCTAGAATACCTTCTTCATAGGCAACAAATTGCCTTCCATTTCCGCCCCCTCTTCTACTGCTCCCATCTTCTGGTTCTCACTGAGACCTAACTCTCTCTCTCTCTCTCAATGTCCCTAAACTATTGTTTCAGTACTAACAGCACTTTCATTCATCCCCTACCAGACCAATCACCCAGACAAATATTTGAGATGGGAGAGTTGAAACACTCCTTGCTCTTACAGATTTCCCTTACCAACATCACTTCTTCACCTGCTTAGAGGTTCACATAAATACACATCTACTACCCAATCACAATTCTGGTAGATGCTGTCTATTGATATCTAGGTCACTTTCCATCTTTCCTTAATGAGTTTAGTGTCTGGCTTATAGTTTTATCTCCTTTTCTGATAGTCATATTAAGGAATTTCAATATATGTGTATACATATATTGATACTAGCTCAAATATCCTCCTCTCCCAGTTCCTCAAATGACTCATTTCACATGATCTACTCCTCCACCCTACCTAAGTAACACACAAAGATGGTAGTGTTCTTTCTGTTGCTATCAACCAAAAAAGTTTGTCAGGAACAGTGAACTTCCGTTATCTAATCACAATCAATTATTATTTAAATTCATCCTCTGTCCCATAACCCCAAACCCTATTTTGATCAATACTGTGATCTCTAATCTCTTGATCCCTCAGTTATTTCAAGAAATCATCATGACAATAGCAATACTTTCCTCATTTCTCCATCTTGCAGATTATTCCCTCTATAATCCTAACTCTTTCATCTATTTTCAGTCTGTGTCTCCTGGCTGCTTTCTTACTGACTAGAAATATGCCATCCCATGAAAAACCCTCACTTGATCCATCCCTTCATACTACCTGTGTTGTGAGGGTTATTTAGCAATTAATTTAGTATTAGTGTTGGACCTAGCAGGATGGGCTGGAGGATTCCAAGATGGAATGAAGGAGCAGGAAGTGGGGCTTTTCTCTGAGAGAGGCTCCACTAGTGGTTGGGACATAACTGTTGCTAACCCTGGGAGATCTCAGAGTTAGGGGAAAACTGCATCCAGATTCCCTGGGATCCTTAGAGGTAGAGGCTTTCAGCAGTGGACAACAGACCTGCAGAGCAGCACCAAGTGGCGAAGTGGTTTATGATCTGGTGGACAGCATTTCAAACTCACTCTCCCTACCTGGGTACCTTGGATCACTTATCCTAGTGGAGTTGGCTCTTGGCATCCTGTGACCATCCTTGGATTTACCGTGAGATCACAATTGAAAGCCATCTTCAGGCCCTTTAGCTGAGCTGACCAAACCTGGCTGGAACCAGGTTTGGAGGAGCTTTCCCTGTGACTTCAGTACTGCTTCCTTTGGGCCCTGCCTGGCTTAGGCCAATAGAATAGTGTAGTCAAGTCCTTCCCTTGCCACTGTGGTTTGCCCTTAGGTTGTAAGTATAGAATTCCTTATTCCCATCCTTCATTATTATTTCCCTCAATTAAATTGTTATATACTTTTACCTCTTGCCTACTGGTTCCATAGACCATGGCCTAGGAGGGCTGAATGATTGTTGACCTAACATCCATTCCTATTGACAGTTAACAGCTTGGCTGTAAACCCTGGTGTCCCTATCCTGGTTGGTCCTATGTCCCCTTCAACCCAGTGTGAACCCACAAACCATTTATGTTACATTTTAATAATAATAATAATAATAACATCCCTGGTGCCCCACCATTACACCTATGATCCTAGAGCTCTTTCCTCTTTTGTAACTAAATTCTTTGAGAAGGTCATCTACATAAGAGCTTTTAATTACTTTCTTCTCACTTTCATTTTAGCTCTTTACAGCCTGGCTTCTGATATCATTGTTCAACTGAAATTGTTCCCTCCAAAGTTAATAACAATTTTTATTGATAAAATGATCATTTTTTCTTCAAACCTTAACCTTCTTGATCTTTTGAAAACTTTATAACTCTTGGTCATCCTCTTCTCCTTTATCTCCTCTTTTCTAGATTTTTATGACACTATCCTACTTCTCCTTCCTATCTAACCACTCCTCAGTCTTCTTTGATGGATAGTCAAGATCAGGCTCATGAAACATTCAAATTCTCTTTTCTTCTTATTTTATACTATTTCACTCAGTGATTTCTTCAGTTTCCATTGATTTCATTATCACATCTATGTTGATGATTTTCAAATCTAGCTAATCAGTCTCAATCTCTTTCCTGACCTTCAGTTAGGACTTATCTGGAATCTCTCATTTCTTGTTATCTATTGAACATGCCTAATTTGATATACAGTAAACATCTTAAACTCAACATGTCCAAACCAGATTAATTTTGTTTTTTCACATCTATCCCCCTGTCTAATTTATTGCTAGGATCTATCAGTTTTACCTTTGTAACATTTCTAAAATACTTCTTCTTCTTTCCTCTGACATAGCTTCTATCCTTGTGTGGGTGCTGTATAATTACAATATGCTGATGGGTCTTCTTGTCAAAAGTCACTCTCGACTCTATTTCATATTTCACTCAGCAGTCAGCTCTCTTTCTTTTTTTGACCCATTTTTTAAATTTTAATTTTTTCTAGAAAAAAAATTTTTGCCACTGTTACATGATTCATGTTCTTACTCTCTCCACCCTAAACCTCCACCCCACCCCACAGACAACATGCATTTCCACTGGTTTCTTCATGTGTCATCACTCAAGACTTATTTCCATATTATTGATAGTTGTACTAGGGTGGTCGTTTAAAGTTTACTTCTCAAATCATCTCCGCATCAACCCATGTGTTCAAGAAATTGTTTTTCTTCTGTGTTTCCACTCCTGTAGTTCTTCCTCTGAATGTGGGTAGTGTTCTTTTCCATAAATCAATCCCTCAGAATTGTCCTGGGTCATTGCATTGCTGCTAGTACAGAAGTCTATTATGTTCCATTTTATCAGTGTATGAGTCTCTGTATACAATGTTCTCCTGGTTCTGCACTTTTCACTCTGCATCAATTCTTGGAGATCATTCCAGTTCACATGGAATTCTTCCAGTTTATTATTCCTTTAATTACAGTAGTATTCCATTACCAACAGATATCACAATTTGTTCAGCCATTCCCCAATTGAAGGGCATAACCTCGTTTTCGACTTTTTTTGCTACCACAAAGAGCATGGCTATATTTTTGTACATGTCTTTTTCCCTATGATCTCTTTTGGGTACAAACCCAGCAATGGTATAGCTGGATCAAAGGGCAGGCAATTTTTTAGCTCTCTTTGGGCATAGTTCCAAATTGCCATCCAGAATGGTTGGATTAATTCACAACTCCACCAGCAATGCATTTATGTCCCAATTTTGCCATATCCCGTCCAGTATTCACCATTTTCCTTTGCTGTCATGTTAGCTAAGCTGGTAGGTGTGAGGTGGCACCTCAGAGTTGTTTTGTTTTCTAGTCCTCTAATTATTAGAGATTTAGAACACTTTCTCATGTGCTTATTGATAGTTTTGATTTCTTTATGTGAAAATTGCCTATTCATGTCCCTTGCCCATTTATCGATTGGGGAGTGGCTTGATTTTTTATACAATTGATTTAGCTCCTTGTATATTTGAGTAATTAGACCTTTGTCACAGTTTTTTGTTATAAAGATTTTTTCCCAATTTGTTGTTTCCCTTCTGATTTTGGTTACATTGTTTTTGTTTGTATAAAATATTTTAATTTAATGTAATCAAATTTACTTATTTTACATTTTGTAATTTTTTCTAACTTTTACTTGCTTTTAAATTATTTCCTTTCCCAGAGACCTGACAAGTATACTATTCTAAGTTCACCTAATTTACTTATAGTTTCCTTCTTTATATTCAAGCCATTCTGAATTTATCTTAAATTATCTTGAATTTATCTTAAAATTTATCTATTTTTTCCAATTACATGGCAACAAAAATAGCGATCTAGGTGATATGGATGAATATTTACAAAAATATAAATTGCCTAGATTAATAGCAGAAGACATAGAATACTTAATCCAATATCTGAAAAAGAAATTGAATAAGCCATCAAAGAACTCCCTAAGAAAAAATTGCCAGGGCCTGATGGATTCACAAGTGAATTCTATCAAACATTCAAAGAACAACTCATCCCAATACTATAGAAATTATTTGACATAATAAACAAAGAAGGAGTCCTACCAAATTCCTTTTATGACACTAATATTGTAGTGATTCCAAAGCTAGGCAGACCAAAAACAGAGAAAGAAAACTATAGACCAATCTCCCTAATGAACATACATGCAAAAATCTTAAATAGAATACTAGCAATAAAATTCCAGTGATCATGAGAGTTATCCATCATTATTAGGTGGTATTTATACCAGGAATGCAAGGATGGTTCAACATTAGGAAAAATCCACATAATCAGCCATATCAACAAGCTAATAAACAAAAGACACATGATTATTACAATACATGCTGAAAAAGCCTTTGACAAAATACAACACCCATTCATATAGAAAACACTAGAAAGTATAAGAATAGAAGGGCCTTTCCTAAAAATAATAAACAGTATATATCTAAAACCATCAACAAGTATTATATGCAATGGGGATAACTTAGAAGCATTCCCAATAAGATCAGGCATGAAACAAGGATGCCCATTATCACCTCTATTATTTAAAATTGTACTAGAAACACTAGCAGTAGCAATTAGAAAGAAAAATAAATTTAAGGTATTGAAATAGGCAATGAGGAGCCTAAGCTATCACTCTTTGCAGATGATATGATGGTCTACTTAAAAAATCCTAGAGAACCAACTAAAAAGCTAGTAGAAATAATCAACAACTTTAGCAAAGTTGTAGGATACAAAATAAATGCACATAAATCATCAGCATTTCTATATAATTCGAACACATCATAACAGCAAGAGGTAGAAAGTGAAACACCATTTAAAATCACCCTAGACAATATAAAATACTTAGGAATCTACCTACCAAAACAAACACAGGAATTATATGAGCACAACTACAAAATACTTTCGAAACAATTAAAACTAAAGTTAAACAATTGAAAAAACATTGATTGCTCATGGGTAGGATGAGCTAACATAATAAAAATGACCATTCTACCTAAATTAATTTACTTATTTAGTGCCATACTTATCAAACTACCAAGAATCTTTTTTACAGAATTAGAAAAAAACTATAACAAAGTTCATTTGGAGGAACAAAGAATCAAGAATATCAAGGGAAATAATGAAAAAAATGTTGAAGGAAGGTGACCTAGCAGTACCAGATATTAAACTATATTATAAAGTAGCAGTCATCAAAACAAGATGGTACTGGCTAAGAGACAGAAGGGAGGATCAGTGGAATAAACTTGGGGTAAGTGACGTCAGCAAGACAGTCTATGATAAACCTTAAAAGTCCAACTTTTGGAACAAAAATCCACTATTTAATAAAAACTGCTGGGAAAATTGGAAAACAACATGGGAGAGATTAGGTTTAGATCAACATCTCACACCCTACACCAAATCAGCTTTCTTCCTAAACCACCAGTGGCTCCCTATCACTTCATAAGCAAATAAAATATCCTCCTTTTGCCACTAAAATTTTTTAATAATCTCGCAATCTCCCTTTCCCCCATTTCTAGACTTCTTAATGTTATCCCTCTCCATGTTTTCTTGTTTTTGTTATTGATGATGTTGATGATTATCAGCATGATAGTGATACTGCCCTTGGTGGTGGTGGTGCATCAAAGCATCTGAAAGGAATCCTTGATTTAAAATGTCTCTGTACTTGCTTGAATAATTACAGCAACCCTCAAAGGGACTAGTCTCTTACCCTTCTCCTGGTTGAAGAAAATTAGTAAGTAATATTTTTGCCTAGGACAAGTAGCATAAAATAGTATCTCAATTTATGTGTGTGTGTTACAGAGATGTGAGATATTGGAAGGCTATTGTTGGAGAGGCTGAGAAAGAAGGCAACTGGATGAAGAAGTTGCCATCTGGTAGCTTCCAATTGTATCTAATTATACTTTTTAATACTGTACAAAGTGCTCCTTTGCTGCCTCTTCATGGTGTTTAAGTGAACCTAAGTTCTGGAAATCTATGCCAGCAAAGCATAAACTCAGTCAGATTCTAGTAAGTTGCCAAGACTTCAAGTACATTCTTGCCTATCAACTGAGTGCACTTTCTTAGGACCAAAGACAAAGCTATCAAGTTTTCATCAAGTATCATCAGTTAATTTGGTAAATGTCCAATTGTTGGGCCTTGATAATCCATAAAACAATGCACAATTCAAAAGGTCATCAATCTTCTGTGGGTCTTTTCCACTTCTAAAGTGACAGTGATGGACAGATTTAAAAAAATTGGTAGAAGATATTAGAATCACAATTTTTATACTATCTGTATTCATTGAATTAACTACTAACTCTCTAAATGAGACGGAGAGTCATATCTAATAAACAAAAATGAACTCATTTCTATAGAAACTTAATCATATCAATCTTGACATTCTTGATATAAAAGAAACCAGAAGAAAGAAGTAAATTGCAGCTAAATAGAAGGCAAGCTAATAGTTCCTACTTTGCAAAGCAAATAAAGGAGTTGATAGAGTTGGTTTTATTGTGCACCCAAAGGCAACAAGACACAAATTTCATGGGACATTTGGTCATTTTATATTTTAGTACTCTCAATAAGTATTTGCAGAAAGACCGCTATGAATATAATTGCAATTTATGCACAAACATCTGCTAAGGAGGATGAAGTGGAGAAATTTTACTAACTTAATAAGACGTATGAAATTAAATCAACATATAATCTAATACTCAGTGCCTTCTATATTAAACTGGGAATAGATAAAAATGGAGAACAATTCATAAGAAAATATAAAATTATAAAAGAATTGAGAGAGCTCCATGACATAAATTACACAGAAACTTTAGATTTATATTAGAAAAAATTTAGAATGTCGAGCAAAATCATACATCATAAAATCATGCAAAATCATTAAACAAGATACTGTAGGAGAAATTGTGCTGGTTTATGAATCAGGGATATAGGTTCAAATCTTATATCTCTTCCAAACTCTCTGAGTTTGAAGAAATTAGCTGAACTTTAAGCCTAAGTTTCCTCATTTCCAAAGGGAGGGAATGTGTTGAGATATCATCTAATGCCTCCTTCAGTTTTTACTTATTTTATGTCCTTATGAAATTGATAATATTTTTACAGATAGAAATGTCATTATTGATGTGATTATAATTTATTTGTCAGCTATGTATACAAACACGTATTTATATATAAATTTTAGAGCAAACCTAGAAATTAGAAGAAATCTAAAAGGAACAATGAACATGAGGAAAAGATATAACAGGAAATTGAAAAAATTCAATTCTCTTCTATCCAACAAGTCGCTGATGATAAAAAATGGGCTACAGAAAGAAGACATGGAGAAAAATTAGAATTATTTCATAGGAAAGATATAAATAATTTACCTTAACAATGAAATAAAGAGTCTAAAAATCAATTTAGTCAACAGGAGCTAGACTTTCCAAGTGGAGATAAATGGCATTGGAAGGCAGTAACAGTTTAAAACATAACTCAACTTTAAAATACTTAGTATCAATTCTAAGACAGAAGGAAAGTGTTAAAAAATGAGAATATAGGCTATATGAGACCGGATTCAGTACTTTCAATTTTATCCTCAAGACCTAGCATGGTGCTTGAACTTAGAATGTCCTCAATGAATATATATTGAACTGAATTGAAAAAAAAATACTATAGAGAATGATAGAAAAATATATACATTAATGCCTCATAAATCAGAAAGAAGTGGTGGAGTGTAAGATTAGTTTAAAGAAAATTTGATGAAAAGCAAAACTAAGTAAAGTTATTTGTTCTTATGAAATTGACAAAATGAAATTGATAAATCTTTTTTTTAAAGGAGAAAAATAAAAGGCAAGAGTAAGAGTAAGAAATAGAAGAAAAATGGTAAAGATCTTCAAAGATTCTCTTTCCTCTCTGATTTGTTGATATATACACTTAGGGATATAATTCCCACCCCTCCACCCCCAGTACTGCTTTGATTGCATCCCATAGATTTGCATATGTTGTGTCCTTATTGCCATTCTCTTCAATTAAATTGTTAATTGTTTCTATGATTTGTTCTTTAACCAACCAATTTTGGAGAATAATATTATTTAATTTCCAATAAATTTTTGATTTGACTCTTCATGTACCCTTATTATTATTTTATTGCAATGTGATCTGAAAAATGTTTTATTATTTTTGCTTTTGTTTGCAATGTTTTTATGCCTTAATACATGGTTAATCTTTGTATATGTGCCATGTTCTACTGAAAAGAAGGTATATTCCTTTTTTAGCCCTATTTATTTTTTCCATATGTCTATTAACTCTCATTTTTCTATAATTTCATTCCCATCTCTTACAGCTTTCTCATTTATTTGTTGGTTTGATTTACCTAGATCTGATAGAGAGGAAGGTTCTGGTCTCCTATAAGTATACTTTTACTATATATTTCCTCCTTAAGCTCTAATAGTTTCTCCTTAAAAAATCTGGATGCTATACCATTTGGTGCATGCATGTTGAGTACTGATATTTTTTCATTGTCTATACAGAATTTTATCAGGATGTTAATACCTTCCCTATTACTTTTAATCAGATCTATTTTTACTTTGGTTTTGTCAGATATCATGATTGTGACACCTGCCTTCTTTTTCTCAGTTGATGCCTAATAAATTTTGCTCCAGCCTCTTACCTTTACCCAGTGTGTGTCTGTCTGCCTCATATATGTTTCTTGTAGACAACATATGGTAGGATTTTGGTTTCTAATTCACTCTTCTATTTGCTTCCATTTTATGGGCGAGCTCATCCTTTTCACATTCAGAGTTATGATTACCACTTATGTATTCCCCATGAATTTAATTACCTCTTTTAGTTCTGTCCTTTCTTCTTTCATTATTTCCTTCTATACCAGAATTTTACTTTTAATCAGTCCGTACTATTCCTCACCCATATTTTACTTTTCTTCCTACCCCTCCCTTCTTATTCCTCTCTTATTTTCTTTAAGGTCTATTAAATGTCCCCCTTATTTCCCTTCCCTTTTAAATCTCCCCAACCCACTCCCCACTCCCCTTGGTTTTTCTCTCTCAACTTCCCTGTTAGGTAAGATAGAATTCTACATCTCAATAGAACTGGCTGCTCTTCCCTCTCAGAACTGATTCCACTGAGAGTAAGGTTTAACTATTACCTATTACCACTTTCTTCCTCTTCTTATAATAAAAATATTCTCCCCCCCGTCCCCATATGCCTCTTTATGTGGCATGATTTCTCCTATTTTTCTTCTTCCTTCAAGTTTCTCTTGGTACCATTTTCTATTCCCCCTCCCCCCTTTTTACATATCATCTTAAACAACCTAGTACTCCATCCTCTTCCTATGAATAATTCTTCTACCTACTATGATAATGAACACTATTTTTGAGTGGTACAGATATCATTTTTCCATATAAAAATATAATCAATTTAACCTTACTGAAGCCCTTATATTTTCCCCCTATTCCTGTTTACTTTTTTATAGTTCTCTTGAATTTTGTATTTGAACTTCAAATTTTCCATTAAGTTCTGGTATTTTCTTTAGGAATGCTTGGAAATCTCCTATTTTGTTAAATGTCCATACTTTCTCCTCAAAGTACATAATCAGTTTTGATGGCTAGATGAATCTCAGTTGTAGGTCCAATTCTCTTGCCTTTCTGAATATTATATTCCAAGCCTTGCATTCCTTTAGTGTGGAGGCTTCCAGATCATGTGTAATCTTGACTGTTGCTCCTTGATATCTGAATTTTCTCTTTCTGATTGTTTGCAAAATTTTCTCCTTGGCTTGGAAACACTTGCACTTGGTAATTACATCTCTGAGGATTGTCTTTTGATGATTTAATGAAGAGGGTGATCTATATACTCATTCAATGTCTATTTTGCCCTCTTCTTCAAGAATATCAGGAAAGTTTTCTTGGATAATTTCTTGTAATATGATGTCAAAGTATATATTTTTATTAGACTTTCAGGTAGACCAATGATTCTCACATTTTTTTCTCCTTGTTCTGTTTTTTACCCATGTAAACTATCCAGGGTCAGTTTTAATTTCTGTGATCTCATTCATGTTCCCTTCTATTTTGTCATTCTTTTGACTTTGCTTTATTAATTCTTGCTGTGTTGTGAGATCATTAGCTTCTACTTGCCCAATTCTAGTCTTTAAAGACTGATTTTCAGCTCTGATCTTTTGATTCTCCTTTTCAATCTGCTCTGTCCTGCTTTTCATGGCTTCCAGCAGGTCAATTCTAGTCTCCAATTTGCTTATTACTTCATTTGATTTCTGTGCTTCTTTTTCAATGTGTGATTTTATCTTTTAAACTGTTATTTTCTTTTTTAATTACTTTCACTTCTTTTTCCCATTTTTCTTCTATTTTTCTTACTTGGTTCTTGAACTCCTTTTTTAGTTCCTCAAGATCTTGTGACCAATTTATATTTTGGGGGGGAAGTTTGTATGTATTGGCATGTTTGTCACTCTTTGCTATTGCTTCTGTATTATTCTCTTTTTCTCCATGTAAACTAAACAGGGTCAAAAGGTTTTTTTTTTGCTGCTTATTTCTTTTGGTACTTTTGGATTATGGTTCCTGTGTGTTGGTGGACACTGCTATCTTAGCTTCTGTGTCTGTATTATCTTCCCTTCCCAGTGTAAAGATGAAAATTAATGGTTGGACAATAATTTTATGAAATTATGTGGTCATCATATTTACTATATCTTGAGTCAGAAATTTATTTACAAAATAGAGAGGAAATAATGAAATAGAGAAATGTGAAGGAGATAGAAAAGTTATTTATCCTATCTCAATCCAGGCAGAGATTAATTACCTCTCTAAGAGTCAGAATCCAAGTTGAACCTGAGCTCCAAGCCTACAATCTAACCTGCAATTTCCAGCTAAACTCCCTTGAAGACTCTCGTTAGTCAGAAGACTATCTCCATAAGATTCACTCAAGCCCCAGGATTCATGACTTTTCATGATGATTTCTTGTCCCTGCCCCTCTTCATAGGGACCAATCACAGTTTCCAAGTTGTCTAGCACTGCCAAGGGCTCAGTATTTAACCAGTTCTCACTTTCTAGAAGGGTAAATACTCATCTAAAGGGTTCACATATCCCTGGATGATTGAGTTTCTGAGGGTGTAAACTCTGATTATAAGTTTCACAAGTTTGAGACTGAGTTAAAAGGGTGGAGCTCTCTAAGTAAGTGATTTGTGAATTCTCTAAGTACCTTGCTAGATTCTCACCTAGTACTAATAAGGACATCTATCTTTTGTTGATTTAATTCAAAAGTAGACAAAGGAGAGTTAATCCTATTAACTAATCTAATTAGTTAATCTAAGTAGGGGTACTTAAGTTAATGTTATCTCAAAATAGACAAAGGAAATAAAGAATTCCCTTTCATAAGTATAACTCAGAGAGAACAAAGAATTCCTTTTTACAATAGCCAAAATTCTGAATGGGGGGGGGGGGCAGACAGTTCTTTGTTTAGGGAACTCTAAAGCATTTTGCCCTGATGCTATTTTTTAGTCCCTGCTGCCTTTGATATTGGCAACCTGATTTTGCCCACTCTCCATGCTCTAGTGCCCTGGCTCTGTGCTCTTCAGCTTTGGGTCCCAAGTCTAGCTGCCAAGGTCTTACATTGCCCTCAGGGGTAAATCTCAGCCAGCCCCTGGTAATTTAGAGATTACCCTGGCTGCACCCTGACTCATGGGCCTTAGGTGGTGTGGGGGAGGTGTGATCAGTTTTAGCTTTTTAAGTGTATTTTACCCCATTATAGTGTGGAAATCCCCAAACACTGCCTACCTTTAAGTGTGTACCCTGTGGGAGTTCCCCTTTACTGGTCTGATTTTGATTTCTGTTCCTTTGAGATTCTTTGTATTATTTGGTTGGAAGGAGATTCCAAGAGTTCCTCCTACTCTTTGGCCATCTTAGGTTCACCTCCTAATTGATTTTTTGCAAATACCTTCTCATTGAATTTTCACAAGATAAATGCTATTATTATTATCCTCATTTTAGAGGTGAGGAAATGGAGACAATTAGAGATTAAGTGACTTGCTCAGTGTCACATCAACAGTAAGAGTTTTAGACTGTATTTGAACTTAGGACTTTCTATTTAGTGCTCTATTCAGCAGGTAACCAGTACTGCCTCCAATGCCTATTATTAATAGAAGAGCTTTTGATTAAGTAAATCAAAACACATTCTTAAAAGCTCATTTCCAGCAGGGTATCTCCCATTAATACATCAAAATTGTGACAATAAATATTAGGCAAAGCATAAAAATAGATATGTGCATCAAAGTGTTGTTTACTATTGTCAAAGAGTAGATATAGTGCAGAGTCTAAGTTGAAAAGGAAACAGTTATGGATGATTAGGTCTTCCAGAAAGTCTTGTTTGCAACTAGCAAAATGTAGTTTATATTAAATCTCAGTGTACTACAGAGTCTTCTGAAACGACTCCATTAATACTCAAAAGAGTTAGGTCTAACCATATGCATGGGAAAGTCCAAGTTGATGAAGAATATTTGCTCTTCAGATGATAAAGGTCATATGGCAAGTGTGACTGCACTACACTATGTAACAAAGAAGGATATTCAAATAAGAACCAAAGCAAACATTTGTTATCAAGGAACCTATGTTTATCATATAATAGTATGAAAAAAATCTTTGCCTAACAATTGGATTTTCACAGTTGGGATATTAGTTTATAATTTTGTTAGAAGAAGGTTTTATATAACTCTTGGAGACTATAATACCATTGTCATACTTGTGCTTTAGAAAAATGTCTTTGGTGGCAATTGGAGGATGGATTGGACTGGGGCAAGCAGATGTACCAACAGTCTGATTATTGAAATGGTCCAAGCATAAAGTAAGGAAGTCCTTCACTAGACTAGTGACAGGGTTAGGGGAAGGGGAGGGCCATATCTGAGAGATGTTACACAGGTGAAATTGAGTGGTTTGGCAACAGATTGAAAAAGTAGTGAAGAGGTGAGTATGATTTCTAGGGTGGGTCTTTGAGAGACTGGAAAGATTGGTGTTATGCTCTAAAGCAGTGATGGGCAGACTATGACCTTCAGGCCAGATGGGGGGGGGCTGAAATGATCTATTTGGTCTTGAGACATTATTCCTAATCTGATGAATACAATGAGTAGATTACAATACAATGAAACTTCAAAAGAGTTGCCTTAGAAACAGACTGACAGATAATTATTTCCTTTCCTTTGGCCCCCTCTTTAAAACGTTTGAAGATCACTGGTCTAAAGTAATATGGAAGGTAGGAGTGGGGAAGATTTTTGGGGAAAGTGAATGAGTTCAGTTTTGGACCTATTCAGTTTAAGATATTTAATGGATATACAAATTGAGATGTCTGAAAAACAATTAGAGATACAAGATTGGAGGTCAGCAAAGAGGTTGAAGCTGAATAGGTAAAAATGGGAATCATTTGTATAGTGATGGTAATTAAATCCTTACTAGCTGATAACATCAGCAAGTGCAATAAAATAAGGAAAAAAGAGAAGCCAGTTCAAGATAAAACCCTTAAGGACACCTATCATTAGATTACATGATTTGCATGGCAATCTGTGAAGGAAATTGGGAGTGATCAAGAAGTAGGAGGAGGTGAAGTGAAGAGGATAAGCCTAAAAATCTAGAAAGAAGAGAGTATTAAAGAAGATATGATGATTGATAATATCAAAAATTATAGAGCAGTCAAGGAAAATGAGGATTGAATAAAGGCCATGGTATTTAAAAACTAAGATCTATGATAATTATGGAGGGATAAGCATATGATAATAAAGTTGGAAGCTAAATTATAAGAGGGCAAAGAAGAGGCAGATGAATAATGATATAACTACCTTTTGCATATGGCTTTTTCATGGAGTTTAACTACAAAGGGTGAAAGTGTAGAGTATAATGGCAAGGAAGTAGAGATCATGTGAGTTTCTTTTTTTTTTAAATGAGGGAGACATGAGTATGTTTGCAGGGGAATGAGCCAACAGACTGAGTTTAAAAATAAATGACAGGGGGCAGCTGGGTAGCTCAGTGGATTGAGAGCCAGGCCTAGAGACGGAAGGTCCTAGGTTCAAATCGGGCCTCAGACACTTCCCAGCTGTGCGACCCTGGGCAAGTCACTTGACCCCCATTGCCCACCCTTACCACTCTTCCACTTATAAGTCAATATACAGAAGTTAAGGGTTTTAAAAAACAACAACAACAAAAAATAAATGACAGTGTGGATGAGAAAGGGATTGTTCTATTGGAGAGATGAACTATAATGAGATTGCTTGAGTAGGTAAAGGGATTAGCCTTGGTAAGGAGTTAAAAAGGCTACCTTAGGTGAGATAGGCATTAGTTACTATCTAGAGGTGAGTAATTTAAATATCTATAGTGGTAATTGAACTGTGCACTTTAAAAGCTACAACTATTTCATATTTTCTTAGAGTAATATCCATTTTTAAAATTGGCACAGATTTTAGAATATCAAAAACAAATAATGAAAAATGTTGGTAAAAAAAGTTAAATCTGATTTTATATGGTTAAGGGCAAACATTCTAAGTCAACCTAGTATCAGTAGAAACATATATTCATGTCGATTATTGTCAGAAATCAAAACTCCATCAATATTATGAATTATTACAAGTAATTCACATGATACTATCTCTAATAACAGGCCTTCCAATTATTCAGTCAAAATTCTGGTGAGGATAATCCATTATTCTTCCAAAGCAGCACTTTCCACTTCATATAGTAGTAATTGTTAGGAAGATTTTTCTTTAAAACAAGACTATTTTCTTTTTGTAAGAGAAACAAGTCAAACAAGCATTTTAATTGATGTAAGAGCAATGTGATTGATAATAATTGAAGGAAGGGTATTTCCAAACTGTATACATCTCAAGTCAGGAATGAGCAGTTCCCCAATGACAATAAAAGTGGCATTTATGGAGTATTCATATTGGGCAATGCATGGCTGGGGCAAGGAGAGTGTATAAAAGGATAGCACAGAATCATAAAGTGGAAAGAACATAGGATCTTAAATCAGGAGCTTTGCGTTTGAATTTTGGTTCTGACTAGTGTCATGACCACAGGAAAGTTATCTAACCACTCAGTTTCAGTTTCATCATCTAGAAAATATGGACAATTTAAGTTTCTTGTGAGAAGAAGAATTTTCAGTACCTAAAGTTTTATATTAATTGAAGTGTCATAAGATATAATCCCTTACCTCAAAGATTCGCAATTTGATTCATTCATTCACTCATTTGTTCAATAAATATTTTAGTACCTATTATTCACTGCATCATAAGGGAGATAAATCATTGAAATTATCTAGAGGAGTTACTACCAAGGAAGTCAAGTACTGAGGATTTGATTTCTTGTAAATATAGGGAGCAAAGGGAATTTATAGTAACCTGTGGAGCATGTGCAATATTTGTATTTCTGCCAAGACAGAGTGATTGATATTTACAATTAAAACACAGACATACTCCTCAAATGAAGTTACAGGTATTTGAAGAATGCTTCTCCACTACTCAAGTATTCAGGTGCTCATTAAAATGGCTCACATATTCATACATTTGCACACACACTAAAGAGATGCTTCATTGTAAAAATAAAGAAGAAAAAAAAATGATCAGTAGAGACAAAGTAGAATCTTAACGTATGTCAGGAATTTGGAGGGTAGAAATAATGTCACAAAGAGGAGGTGGAGGAGTAGCTTAGTGGCTCATTGGATTGATATCCAGGCCTAGAGATGAGAGGAACTGGGTTCAAATCCGACTTAGCCACTTCCTAGCTCTGTGATCCTGGGCAAGTCTCTTAATATTGATTGCCTAGCCCTTACCACTTTTCTGTCTTGGAACCAATACACAGTATAAATTCTAAGACAGGAGGTAAGAGGTTAAAACAAATGGAGAAGAATGGGAAAAAAAACACTCAACATTTAGAGCTCAGAAAATAATAAATTTTTTTCCCTAAGGGAAGGGTAATGAATTCTCTTGAGAGGAAGCAACTGCTTGTCTTCCAAGGGTAGGGGTTTTGTTTCTCATGGAGATTATGCATGAATCCACATAGGTGGTCTGGAAGTGATCACAGAGAGGCATGCAGAGATACCTCTGAAATATCACTCAACCTTATCCAGGGATATTTTAATTATTATCTCAAGAGGAATGGTGCAAGGCTGGCCCTCCTTAGAGAGAAGGTTATTGGATATTAGAATTCTGGCATTCTCTGACTCTTTAAATATTACTAAGTGTAGCAAAATATGATTTTGTTCTTAAGCTGTTTCCTAATTGCTTTCCCTTAATGCAGAAGGGGAGCAGCTAATATTCTAAGATTTAATGTTTCCTTCTCACCAAAACCTAGTTATACAAAAGACCACTACAAATAGTGAATCATAAATAAACCATTTATCCACGTAGCAGCAAATAGAATTCAGAGGATTCATACAGATTATAATACACCAGAGTAAACACAGAGTGAATGTTTTCTCTCACTGAGAGGGAGATATCTCAGGTCAACTGATTGTTTTGATTTCAATCAAGGGAAAGTTCCTTGAAGTCTTTAGAGAAAGAGTTTGGAAATCAGGGACATGGAGGGCAGCCAGCATTCTCATATATGTCTGCATTCCAAACTATGTCTTTCCCTGAATTGCTCCTTGAAAATTATCTAGAATCATGTTTTTCTTCTATTGAATTAGGAAGAATGATCTTTCCTCTCCCAAGTTCTTATGCCAATTCCTCCCTCATTCTGGCTCATATTATCAAGTAATTATTTTAACAATGTGAAGAATCTTATGGGAATGTATAAGGCTTCAGTTCAATACACAAGAAACTTCATTTTGAATCCACAGATATTATCAGATGACAAGTCATTTAATCAGAGGAAATAAAAGAAACTATTAATGATCGATGATCCCCTGCTGAAGAGTACTAAGATAATTATTATAGGTAATAAAAGTATATTGACTGTCTTCCTATGCACAGATATGCAAGACATAATACAAAGTACTTCCCAAGATGTGACAAACCAAATGATCACTACCTACTCATAGTGATATATATTGGCAAAAGTAGCATGGTAAGACATAATCTAGAAAAAATTGCTAATAATTTTGACAATTTTGGCAAGAAATTGAAGACCTTAAGGACACAAATGGTTTCATCACTAATATATATTATAGAACATAAAGAGAGACAGAATAGAAAGACAGAATTGAAAAATGAACAGGTACTTAAGGAGTTTATGTCTGATAGTGAGGTATAGATTTCTGGAACATAGTTTAAAACAGAGAAACAATAGACTTCCAGCCAGGATGAAGTGAACATAATGAGCTCTAGTAAGAATTTCCCTAGAGACTTGCAAATATAATCAGAATGATTTTACACTAAAAGAAATTAGGGAGAAGAAAAAATTGTTGATGTTCATTCACCAAATTCAATACCACAGAAAGCAGTTACATTATACAATTAAGGGCAATTGAGAAATTCAGACTCAGAAGTTCACAAGAGAAAAAAGCAAGAAAACAATTAAAAATTGATTCAAAGAAGAGAATACATACATACATACATACACACACACACACACACACACACACACACACACATATATATATATATATATATATATATATATATATATATATATATATATATATATATATATACATACACACATATTCAAATGGTAATAGAAACCTAAATTACCCCAAAGGGAAGTAGAAGGGAAGGGGATAAGTGAAAAGGAAGAGTAATAAAAGGGAAAGCATATAAAAGAAGGCAGTAGACCAAAACAAAACAGACTTTAGAAGAGGGACAGGATTAGAAGAGAGAAAGGGTGATAAATTGAAGAAAATAGGATGGAGGAAAATGTACAGTAAGTAATCAGATCTGTGAATGTTAATGGGATGAACTCACTTGTAAAATGGAAGTGGACAATCAATGGATTAGAAAGTAGATTCAAGCAAAATATTGTTTACAAGAAACATGCCTCAAATAGACAAACTCAGAGTTAAAGTAAGCATCTGGATCAGAATCTACTGCGCTTTGTCTAAAGTAAAAAAAGCAGGGATAGTAATCATGATCTCAGATAAAGCAAAAGGAAACATAGATCTAATTTAAGAAGGGAAACTTCATTTTCATAAAAAGGATCATCAGCCAATAAAGTAAAATGAGTATTAAATATATGTGAATCAAATGGTATAACATCCAACTTTTTAAAGGAAATATTAAATTAAATTAATTCCAAGAGGAAATAGCAAAACTATACTAGTGTAAGTTCTCAACTTTGCCCACTAAGAGCTAGATAAATCAAACAAAAATAAATGTGATCAACATTTATGAACAGATAGTTTTCAGATGAATAAATAAGAGTTATCAAGTTACATAAAAATGCTCTGAATGACTACTCAGAGAAGCTACCTCATAATCAATCAGATTATCATGACATGAAAGGAAAATGACAAATACTGCAGGGTATGTGGAAATATTGGGACTCAATTAACTGCTTGTGGATTGTGAACTAGTCTAACTACCCTGGAGAATAATTTGACTAAAAATTGCATACCATTTGGGTTATGTAGGGCTACAAAACTATATACCATTTGACCCAGCAACACCACTATTAGGTCTGAATTCCAAAGATATAAATTGAAAGCTAAAAGAATCTACTTCTATAAAAATATTTAAAGTAGCTCTTTTGTCATGGTAAATAATTGGAAATCAAGGGGAATCCCATCAATTGTGGAGTGCCTAAATAAATTGTGGAGTGCCTAAATGAATTGTGGCATATGATTGAGATGGAGTGTTATACTATAGTATAAGAAAGTATAAGAAATACCATAAGAAATGAAAAACAGGATAGTTTCAGAAAACCTGTCAAGATTTGTATGAGCTCATAAGCAAAAGTGAAGTGAGCAGAACCAGAAAACACTGAACACTATGTGTACATAGCGACAGGAGCATTATAAAGATGATCGACTATGAAAGACTTCACCACTCTGATCTAGACAATGATCTCCAAGACAATTCCAAGGACTCATGGTAAAAAATGCTATTCACCTCCAGAGAGAGAACTGATGAACTTTATATGCAGAGTAAAATATGCTTTTAAAAATAGCTTTTTAAAAAAGGTTTGTTTTGTGTTTTCATTTGCAATATGACTAATATTGAAATATTTTTGTATGATTTCACATGTATAATCAATATCAAATTGCTTGCCTTCTCAAAGAGTGGGGAGGGGCAAAAAAGGATAGAATTTGAAATTCAAATAAAAAACCGTTTAAATGTTTTTTTTACATGTAATTGGAAAATACTTAGCAAAAGAAATAAAAATAAGTTTTAAAAAGGAAATATTATAGATCACTAGGACAGAAAAATGTAATTGATGAGCTTGGAAATCAGTATTAAAACTTGGAAAAGAGACATGACCTAGTAGTGATTAAAGCTTAAAATTACCAAATATCCTTTCTCTCTCTCTCTCTCTCTCTCTCTCTCTCTCTCTCTCTCTCTCTCTCTCTCTCTCTCTCTCTCTCTCTCTTTCCTGTATATGTTCCATTGTTCCATCTCCCCCACTAAATCCCAAGTTCCTTAAGGGCAGGAAAGTGACTCTTCATCTTCTGTTTTACCCATAGTCCTGGCTCACATGGCCT
>NC_058131.1:98377540-98424871 GCF_016433145.1 Gracilinanus agilis
ATATATATATATATATATATATATAGAGAGAGAGAGAGAGAGAGAGAGAGAGAGAGATGAAACAAAATTACCTAGACATGAAAGGAGAAAACAATAAAAAATGTTGCTTTTGATTCTACTTTGTTAGATGTTATAGGATCATATGCAAAATTTCCCTACTAATTTAGTACTTTTATATGATTGTTTCTGTAGATTATGAAATTCATAATAAAAAGTAAATTGATGACCTCCAGTTATGATAATCATTAAAGGACATATAATATATTCATTATATATCATAATTTGTTATCTACTTAATATAATTATAAGATTTAATATATAACAATATAATATTAAATATATAAGCAGAGATGTGATTAAAGAATCAGGTAAAATAAATAAAGATGTTTTTCACAAACATATGACACAAGTGTCATACTCACCGGAAGAAATTAGACCTAATTGTACTTTTCTTTTCTACTTACTAACTGCTTCCTGGCCCTTTATAAAGCTCATTTAGACAGATGAATGAAGGGATAGTGGGCTAAAGAATTGTGATATTGCTAGCAACCCTATGTCTGTGGAAACATTTTCAGATCTCAAAGTCAATACATATGTATGCATATACATGTTTCCCCCCACAACAACTTCTAGTAGTTAATCTAATGACAATACCAATCATCTCATTGTGGCAGTCATTGGTAGAATATCTCTGATTCCTGATCTTAGGAAACCTCAACTGAAGATGATGACTAGAAACTCAGTTTTCTGACAATGTTTTCTCAAGTAAGAGTAAATCCAATTACAAGCACAAATTCAAGCATTAAAGCTAGCCATTATGTCCTCCTTTCTAACTATAGCAACTATGCCATTGACAAGTTGCTATGGTTTCTAAAGGCAGAGTGAGGTAAGGAAAAAATACATTAAAAATAGGTAGTGGATTAGAATTTGATTGGGAAACTCTTGATTTTCTTGTGAACTTGATTTTCTTGAACTGAGTGAGCAATCAACCAACTAACAGATTTATAATAAATACTTACTATATGCCATGCATTTTACTTAACTATATTTAAGAATTATAAAAAAAAAAAAACCAGAGTTGTAGAGTGGAGTTCTAGGTAGAGTCAGAAGTAGAACAAAGACTTCTTGTCCCCTATTTCTTAAAGGCCAGATCTGTTGTATTTTATCCACCCCTTAGGGTTCTTTACCTTTAAAGGGTTGGACATTTCTAGTCTCTTTTCCACTTACTCAAGACCCTAATGATAGTACACCCTCCAATTTATGGTATTCCTCTATTCCAATTCCATTTAACCATGAAAGAGTTATGTTAGCTTGCACAAAGAAATAATTATTTCAAATATATAATAAAGAAAAATACATAAATATCTCTCCTCAGAATGTAAAGATAATCTCTTTCCTACTACCCTAGTGTCTGAGGAGGGGGGGAAGATTGGATTCAAAGTTTAACTCAACTCTTATATAGCTTATTTCCATCAAGTTCTAAGTCTAGAGCTCTCTTGAGATTGAGCCCTGGACATTCTGGCCATTTAGAGCTTCCCTAATGGGCTGATAGCAATACCTGACCTTGAATTCTGTCTTGAAGGCTTGCATGGCTCAAGCTTTAGTTCTAGGAACTTCACTTCTTACAGTTAGTACTAAAAACAATACATGAAAAAGACACATTCCAAATAGATTTCTCAAAGTAACTTGGCCTAAAGGGGGAAGAGGAAGGAGTGGTAGATTTTCTTCCCATTTAGCTCAGTTGGTGGTGCCTTAATTTGCGTTAGCTAAGCTTCTGTATCTTTAAGCTCAAATGGAGAAAGAAAGAAAAAGACATAAACATACACAGATAGAAAGACTCTCTCAGCATGACAGTTTCAAGATACAGGAGCCAATGGGAAAGAGGCTATTCCCATCCATGTTGTAAGGGAATACAGAACATTCTCTTCCAGAAGCAGATTATTGGCATTACACATGTGGATGCCACCATCTTGGTGGCATGAGCATGAACCAAAGCCCTGTTACACATGAACTTTGGTTAAGGTATTCTATCTCTCCGGTATTAAATTTTCTTATTTTAAATGTAATTATTATATATCTGTTCTATCTATCTTACAGGACAGTTGCAAGGAAAGTGTTTTCCCCCTTTGTCTGTAGATTATATCTATAATTTCAGTAGTGTAGAGAAATCTTAGATGAAGAAATTCTTCCTACTATTGTAAGCTGGAACTTTCTCTCTAATGTATAGACATAGAGAGTTGCCTAGAACACTGAGACATTAAAAGACTTGCCCTTGGTCAAATGGTATGAATGTTTCACAGCCAACTAGGTGGCACAGTGTATAGAGCACTAGGAGTATAATCAAGAAAAATTGGGTTCAAGTCTGGCCTAGGACACTTACTAGCTGGGTGACTTTGGGCAAATTATTCTATCTCTTTTTGCCTTGGTTTCCTCATGTCTGGAAGTAAAATGGAGATAATAATGCCTCACAGGATGAAGTAAGATAATCTTTATGAAACAAATAGTTCAGTGCCTGGAAAATAGTTATTTTCATTCTTTCCATTGCTTCCCTTACCCTTTAAAGCAGCACTGAAACCAGGTCTTCCTGGCTTTGAGTTTGACTCTTTACCCAATATACCACACTATTTCTTGTAAATTATAAAGCATTTTAACTATTTTACTTATGAATAGCCCCATCTGTGTGCAAGTTATTCCTGAAATAAAATCTTAATTTGAATATGAGTTTACAAGTAGAGGAGGAAGGCAATACTTATATTTAGAAATATAACTAATAACAAAAAATAGCATATGTATGTGTCTAATTACTAATATATGCAATAAGTGCTATAGGAGCCACAGCAGGGAAATATCAATGTTGATTCTGGTAGATAGCAAGATCTTAATGTTGTGTGGCTTGGAGAGGGACTTAAAATATTGTTAAGGTTTAGAAAATATTGGTAGAATTGAGCTAATTTGATAATTCAACATTACTGTTCCCATATTCCCATGCTTTGTTCAAATCTGAAGAGGTTTGAAAAACAAGAGGTTTATTCCAAAGAATAGTGAGTGTTAAGTTTCTGAGTCTCTGCATATTTTTTAGGTTCTGGGCAAGGATGAATAGTTCTATTTATTTGGGAGCCTTTCAGCTATAATCATGAGAAAAGAAGAAGGAGACATTGTTTCTTATAAAACTTAAGCTCAATAATTATCTTCCTTCTCATGATGAAATGCAATTTTGGAAAATATAATTCAATAATCATAATTTGAAATTTGATGAGACCTCAGTAACAGTCTAGTCCAGTCCCTATCTTAAAAGGAACCTGGACTATAGTAGACATGACCAACAGTCATGTAACCAACCTCTCTTTGAGAACTTCTCATTTGGGAGAACCTCCTATTTTCCAAGGCAGCCCATTCTTCTTACAAATAACTCTAAATATGAAGGAGTGGCTTCTAAAATCAAGCCCAAATTTGCCTTTTTGGAACTTCAAAACATTAACTAATATTCTTGCTTATTTGTCTGTAATGGAACATGTCAAATCTGGTGTCCACATATCAATCCTTTAAATGTCTGTACACAACTATCATATTCTTTCTGAATTTTCTAAGTTAAATATTTGAATTCCTTCAATCATTTCTCATATAATGTGGCATCATATCTTTCACAGTCTTAGCCTTATTCCTTTAGGTATTTCCCAGTTTATTAATGCTCTTTCTAAAATGTATCCCTCAGAATTGAACTGAACATAACACTAACTGCTAACGTAGGTACATATATATGTACCTACGTTAGCAGTTGGTGTTATATATATAGCATGCATATAAAATACCATGCAAAGCATATTACAGATATTATATCATGTGATTCTTATAACATCTCAATTTTACAGTTGAAGAGACTGAGGTTGTGACTTACCCAAGATCACAGAGCTAATAAGTATCTGAGAACTGATTTGAACTTCTCAATTTTAGGCACTCTATCCACCATAACACCTAATTACCTCTATTCCTTATGTGGTATAATCAAATCTTAATACAGAGGAACTAATAGCTTCTTATTCCTGAGAGTCATTCCTTTTTAAAAGCATTCCAAGAACACAAAAGCTCTTCCCCATTTTTTGGCTGACATATTATATTTTGGACTCATTTTGAACTTTTAGCCCACTAAAACGCTTAGTTCATTTTCCTGAAAAATTGCTATTATAATATACTTTCTCCATCCTGTACTTATGGAATTGATTTTTTGAACCCAAGTATAAGATTTGACATATATCTCTATCAAATTTCATCTTATTAAAATCAGCTCAATGTTAGAGTCTCTTTAGACCTTTTTATATCCTAACTATTATATCCTAACTATTATCCAATGTGTCAGCTTTTCCCAGGGGTTGTCAAATTTTACAGATGTGTGGTGAGCATGCCATATATGTCTTTATTCATATCATCAAAAAGGTTTATAAAACATGTTTCAACTCAAATCACAAGTTCATAGAAAGATCCTTGGAGTACTGTACTGGATATCTCTTTGCAAGTTGATATTGTCATTAATGTTGGCTTTTTGAATATGATCATGGCTAGTGTAAAATGAATGCTTTGTTTATTATAAAGTATTATATAAACAATGAACTATTATTATGCAGAAAAGAACTAATACACTCTTGATAGCAAGCTACCTAGGGTAAAATAGGGGAAACTTCAAGATTGTATTTACTTCAAGCTCCTTCATTACATTAATTGAATTATCTGGCCAATTTAATAAAAGAACTGTGTGATTCATTATATTATACAATCCTAATTTATTATTTTCACTCAATTCATTGATTTTTTGACTAACTTGCCAATTTAGCTTGCTGTTTTGCCCTCAGGTATACTCAAGAATATTTGGGTGACATTTTTACATGATAAATATGAGAAAGTATTCCCTTATATGCCTATTTGTATATTTAAGGCTCACTGGGATACATGTACTAGTTTATGAAAGAAGATTTATAAATAATGTATGGGACTAGTTAGATTGGTTATTATCCAGAGAAAATCACTTAGATTGTTGGCTCATGGGGGACTGAATGAATGACAAAGCACTTTAGGACTTTCTATGTATCAAACACTATACTAAGTGTATAAGATTTTATAATCCTTTTATTTGATCCCCACATCTATTAATATTTCACCCAACATAATTATATGAATTTATTTTGTATATATTTATATCTTTTAATGTACATTTCATACCTGCTAAAATTCTACCTTTTATAAGTAGTCGTTTCTCATCCCACTTCATGAATTCCTTTCGTTGATTATTTTTCAGTTTATAGTCTGTATATCTTCTTTGCATATAGTTTTCATGTTATCCCCCCAATTAAACTATGGATACTTTGATAGAAGGAATTCTTTGGTCTTTCTTTGCATCTCCAGAAATTATCACAGAACACAGCATAACATATATACTTTTTAGAAGCTCCTACCATCTATCTTAGAATGAATACTAAGTATAGGTTCCAAGGTCTAAGAATGGTAAAAGCTAGGCAATTGGGATTAAATGACTTGCCCAAATTACATTACACAATGTAATGTCAGATTTGAACTTGGATTCTCCCAACTGTATTCTCTCTATTGTGCTACTTAACTAACACATAGTATGCACTTAATACATTTTTATTGACTTAATGATAGACCCAATTATATTTAAATTCCTTGAGTACAGGGACAACTCCCCTTTCTTTTTTGATTCTATAATACCTGGTACAATGTCAGATATGTAAAATAATTATAAATGATTATTGATTAATACTATTTGAAATGTGTCAAATATGACCTGCTATCAGATGATTTTTGGTGGTCAAAGTGGAGCAATGCATTTTTCCTGGTTTTGGCCATAGGCCTCTCAAATCTACCCTCTGTACTACCATGTTTTCCTTTGTTAAAGAGGTAATTATTGTTATTGTTGTTTGAAGTTCAACTTGGATTTTTTGCTTGACTTTTTTATTTTATTATATTCTGAGTTCTGGGATCTGGACCCGATATATAGAGATAGGGTTCTTTTTTGATAATTCTAAATAATGAACCTTATAGATAAGTAAAATAAATGGTGGGTTCTTTGTCATGATTTCAGGGAATCAGTTGTACTCTGATTCCCAAATATCCTTCACTTATTTTTGAAATTCTACCATTTGAAAATATTCCTTTGGGGGTAAGTATTGTCCTTTTAAAGTTTCTAGTTTATCTGCTCTTTTGCCTAATTGATTCCAAAAAGGCACAAAAAAAGAAGGCCTTGACAAGCAATTCTTGCTTCAAAAAGAAAAAAGAAGAGAAAGTTTCTAAATCTGAAAAACAACCAGTTACTTGTTAACTTGTTAAATATTCCTTTCTTAACAAAAACAGCCTACTCCCCATTCCTATTTCTAGTCTGGTTCTGGGCATTGTCTTCCTAGAAGCTGGTCCTGCAGATGGTCTAGAGATGTCCTGGAATCTTTGTTTCCATGGACCTCTGACGTCAGTATGGGAACAGCGATAACATACAGTGCACTGCTACCATCTATCTCCTCTGTACCTTGGAGAAAACAAATCAATACAAAACAAAACAAAACTCAGGATTGCAACTTTAAAAATTTCTAGTTCATATTGGACTGTTTGGTGGAAAAAATCACACAGATAAGACAGCTAACCTGCCTCTAGTCTCTCTAAAGGGAAACTTTTGGGCTTCAAATCAATCTACCAGCATGTGAACCAGCCTCAACAGTATCATAGATTTTTTTTTTAATGTGCTACCTGCTGACTTTCAGATAAACTGGTCCCCAAAGGCTTTCCATATCTATGTGTGGAGATTTCTTATTTGAAATGAATCTTTCAAAATTATATCCTATGTGTAGTTCAGATTTTTTTCCTCCAAGTCTTGATAAATGGGAAAAATGCCCTTTGACCAGAGGGCAGGACACAGCTATTAAAAATGTTCATCCTACCATGCCTGTGATATCTCTTTAAGTCTTGCTATTGCCTATTTTTTATCATTTTGAATAAAAAAGAGAACTTAAAGTGGTTTTGTTAAAAATCTTCCCCTGAAAAAATTATACTCTCTGAATAAACTCAGATAGAGCTAAATAAAGACAGGAGAACTATGTTATTTTCTATATAGGAATAAAAAGCTTAAACAGTTTGCTCAGAGTAGTTGAGAAAGATAGCTTTGCAGTGGCTTTGAGAGATGGCATGCTACTTCTGAAATGTACAAGGGCCAGGCTTGGCAGACTAATCATGCAGGGGTGGAAGAGAAAATTTCCCATCCCAAGTTCAAATACGCCAGTATTTTAGCTTCAATATCTGGCATCCAGTTATTAGGCAACCATTCCTTTGATTCAGAAGCAGCATTACATAGTAAAAGTAGAATTAGATTTGAATTTAGAAGACTTCAATTCTAAACTCCTCTCTGTTGTTCATTCTTTATTTGACTGAACAAATCATAAGGTCTCTTTCAGCTCTTAAATCTACAATCCTATGCTAAATATGCTATTTCACTTAAATGCAGATATCTCTGGGAGATGGAATGCTCTTTAATGCCTTTATGTTAATTAGCTTATAAATTCCTTCCTAAAGTTATAGCTCTTGATATAGGGGGAAGGATAAGTATAGTAGAAAGGGCACTTAGAGTCAGAAATCTTTTGTTTTATTTCCGCTTCTTACTAACTATGAAAACTTAGCAATTTGTATAACTCCTCTGAGCCTCAGTTTCCTTTTTTCTAAAATATTAGAGCTAGACAGTATGATTTCCAAGATTCCTTTTATTTCTCACATTCCAATTTAATCTTTTCTATGAGAGAATTATAGAGCATATGGTACTTCTCAGATCTGGACATATTACTCAGGATGCCAGGACCCAATATATTGAGATCACTGATGTATAGTGTCCCAGATAAACCAAGCATGCCTTCAAATTGACTGCAGTAGCTAAGTTGAGTAGTGACTAAATTAATTGGGACTTCTTAGAGTATTTAAGGTACAAAGATAATATGAAGGGATCTGGTGTATCTGGAATGAAATTGGCCTATATTCAGAATTAAATATAGCTTGTGGTGAGATTTTATGAAGTTAGTAAGGAGAGAAGAGGCTAGAAAGAGCAGCTGTATTGTTGATGGGGTTGTGAGTCTTCCTTCTCATGTATTTCGTTGTTATGGTAGTGGAGGATATTCATTGGCCTCTGTATGATTTCAGGGTCATGTATGATATTGTTCTAGAGACTAAGCACATGTACCAAATTTGGCTTAAGCAATGAAGCCAAGACATAGAGACAAAGAGAGAGAGAGAGAGAGTATTCTACTTAGGAGGTAGCCCATGACAATGTAGAATCAGAAGCTGGAGTATCTTGTTTCAGAAAGAACAAGAAAGTCAGTGCTGATGGATCATAGAGTTTGTATAGGGAAGAAAAAGTTTTAACAATTCCTTTCTTCTAAGAAGATAAGTTTTGATGTAGCTTCTGAACTACGTGGGGAAAGGGCTTCTAAATAGGACTTCTAAATAGTCTCATAAACCAGAGGAATTAATGGTTTTTTTTTGTAAAATTCAAAGAAAGAAAATGCCATAGGTAAAAAATATTGTCTTCCAGCACTCTCCAAAAAACAAACAAAAATATTCTAATTTTTCCTGCTTATGCTAGACTTTATCATTCATATCTAACCTTAAGCAGGAAGTCTTTTCATTCAATAGGCAAGTAATTCAATATTGTCTGAGCTTCAGTTTTCTCATCGGTAAGGGAGAGATAATGATATTATATTCTCTACCTCAAAGGGTTGTAAGGAAGCAATTTGCAAACGTTAAAATTCTATATGAATATGAACTATTATTCCTGTAATAGAGAACAGAGCTTTCTTCTAAAGGGATAAAACTTTAAAGCTTTTATTTAAGTCAGCTTTAGTAACAGGGGAGAATTTGAGGGGGATTGGGAGAATCATGAGGAGGGGCCCTCCAAGAAATCATACTCAGAGAGTCAGGCCTAGAGACAGGAGGTCCTAGGTTCAAACCCGGTCTCAGCCACTTTCCAGCTGTGTGACCCTGGGCAAGTCACTTGACCCCCATTGCCCACCCTTACCACTCTTCCACCTATGAGACAAAACACCGAAGTACAAGGGTTTAAAAAAAAAGAAATACTCAATAATCTTTTTGTCTACTTTGGTTTCTGAGGAAGCCAATTCAAGTCAAGTCAACAAGCACTTATTAAGTGCTTGTCGTGTATTAGGCATTCTGGTGAGCAATAAATATGGAAAGGAAAGGAAAAAATAATAATTCTTGCTCTTAAGAAGCTCAATTCTAATGTGGAAGTCAACATATGAACAACTTTGTACAAATCAATTATGGGCAGCACAAATGTGAGGTAAGTTCTAAAAGAAGCTCCATTTATACTGTAATGGGGCAGGAAAGAACTCTTGCATAATATAGCATTTGGACTGATGCTTAAAGGAATTCAGGGAAGCCAAGAAATAATTATAAAGAGGGAGAGTATTGTACATAGGAGGTAGCCCATGGCAATATCATATAAGAAGATAGAGTATCTTGTTTGAGAAATAGCAAGGAAGTCAGTGTTAATGTATCATAGAGTTTATGAAGGGGAGAAAATAAGTTTAAGAAGACAAGTAAGGTTTGGAGATGCCAGAAAGTGAAAGACTTTTAAAAAGCAAACAAAAGATAGTATAGATAATATTGGCAGATGAATGGATGGACCTGAATGGGAAGAGGCAAGGATACCAACCATTAGGCTATTGTAGTAGACCAGATGTGAAGACAAGTTGGCCTATATTATGGTGAAAACTGTAAGAAAGGCAAAAAGTGGTCATGTAGGAGAAATATTATGAAGATAGAATTAACCACATATGGAAGTTAACTTATTGGATTTGATGGGAGTAAAAGAATGGAATGACACATTGGTTGGGAGCATGGGTGACTGCATGAATTGTGATGCTTTTATCAGTAATAGTGAATTTTGAGAGAGTATAATTTTCAGGGAAAGATGAGTTCAGTTTTGTACATATTGAATTTAAGATATCTATGGCACATCCATTCAGTTCAAGTTGTCCAGTTGGCAACTGGAGATGAAAGATGACACGTACAGAGAAATTAAGGCTTAACAAGTAGCTCTTCAAATAATTTTCTTAGAGTTGATAACTGAATCCATGGGGGCTGATGAGATCACCAAATGAAATATGGAGGAAGAAGAGGAAAGAGTCTAGAACAGAACCCTGGGCAATCTCCACTAGTAGAGAATCTAATCAGATTGAATATGTAGAAACCACTTGACTGGAAACAGTGCATCATTTTGACTGAATTCATTTTTAAAAAGAAAATATTTTAAAGAGGTTGAATTTTATGAGGCCTCTCTAGGGTCTCTATTCAATAGTTCTCCTCAGAGGTAGTTGTAGTGCAGTGGTTAGAGCACTTGGCTTGGAGTCAGGAAGATATACATTAAAATATAGCCCCAGTTCTTTGACCTCAGGCAAATCACTTAACTTCTGGGTGATTGAAAAAGAGATTCACTGGATCTACTTCAGAAAGACATGTACACATCTTCCATATTCTTGCCATGAAAACCCCATGGACAAAATACTGTCCAAGGTCTTATAAAAAGTCAGAAGTGACTGGGAACCTGACAAAAACCAATTTTATGAAATAGTGTGTTTCTGCATACAAATGCATATATGTTTACATGATATTGAATTCCTGTTTGAGTGAAGTTTTCCACTTGTTTTAGAATTGTTTCTTAGTTCCTAATTTGGCCTTATATGTAGATACACATATAGATATAAACATATGTTAACAATGATGAAAAACAAGAACAGAAAGGAAAAAAGTCTCTGCCCTTAAGGTGCTCATATTCTAATGTGAGAGACAACACGTGATCAATTATGTGCAAACCAGTTATAAACAGTATAAACAAGAGGTAATCAAAAAAGATAATTCTATTTTTTTGGATTGTAATTAGAAAGGATTCTTTCAGAAGGCAGCCTTTGAGTTGAGCCTTGAAGGAATTCAGGGAAGTCAGGAGACAGAGACAAGGAAGAAGAACATTTTACATACAGGAGATAGAAAATGAAAATGTTGTTAGGATATGGAGTATCTTATCTGAGAAATTACAAGGAAGTCAGTGCCAATGGATCAAAGAGTGTGTGGAGGGGTGCAATGTATAAGAAGATAGTTTGGGGCACCTTTGTGGCTCAGTGCATTAAGATTCAAGCCCAAAGCCAGGAGGTCCTAAGTTCAAATCTGAATTCAGATACTTCCCAGTTGTGTGACCACACACATTTCACTTAACCCCCATTGTCTAGTCCTTACCACTTTTTTGCCTCATAATCAGTATGAAGTATTGATTCTTAGACAGGAATTAAGGGGTTTTGTTTTTTAAAAAAAGATAGGTGAGATTTATTTATATTGATATATCTATATCTATCAAATATCTATATTGATATCTATATCTATATGTCTATTTCTCTCTCTATTGCCAATATAAATTCACTTACATTTGCTAAGGTAAAGACCTATGTTGCCAGCCAAGAGAGGTATTTTATGTGACTCTCATTCAAAGTACCTTTAACCTTGGGAAATGCCTTATCAATGCAGTAGGATATGTGGGTCTCACAGAATGGTTCCATTTTTCAGGATACCTTAAGATGTGTAGCTGTCTTTTAAACGTTAGAAAGTCTGCAGCAAGGAAGACTTGCACCTATTCTGGTTGGCTCCGGGAAAGAGAATTGGAAGCAACAACGGAAGCTGTAAAAAGTAAGACTTCATCTAAATGAAAAGAAAGCAGACTTCCAAGAAGACCTGTGCAAAAGTGGAGGAGGATCCTTAGAAAATAAGAACATTTGCCTTTACTAGTGAGTTTTATGTGACCAGTAGATACTTGGTGACTACTTGTAGGATTTTGTTATAGAGGAAATTCTTGTTCAGGCATGTACTAACATTTATTGCTGCTGCAATACTTTTGAGTCTGATTCTGTAATTTAGTGAAGTCAAGAATGTATATGAAGCAACTTAATCTCTGGGCAGTGGGAGATACAAAAAAACCCCCCCAAATATATGATCTGTAGTCTGGGAAGATGAGTAAACACATATCATATTAAATAGTTAAGTAACAGTGCAATATAGTTTATAAGTTTGAAGGTGTGTGTCACAGAGAATAAGGATTTAGTTTGGGAATAGCTAATATACCAAGATGATATAGCAGTATCAGACATTATCAAAGAGTAGCCTGGGTTGACTCCAAATGGCCATATCTTCAGAAAATTGTCTGCAAAGGGAAACTAATCCTCTACCAACAGGAACAGTACTAATCATAAACACAGGAGATGACATCCACAGGAGAGGAACCCCAAGGTATAATGTACTCTTAACCTGGATGGTAACCTAAGAATCGGTATTTCAGGCAAAATGCAACAAAATATTATCCCCTTCAATCAGAAGCTTTGTTAGGAGCCCAGCCAGTACAAACCATACCCCTTATGTGCACTTAGGCAGTTCTAAATCTTACTCTGCAATCAACAGAATCTGACAAAAAATGACATAGTTGTTACCAGCCTAATTTTCCACTGCCAACAGTCACTGATCTTCCTCATTCTAAAACATTCCCATGATATTCTACCACTGCTTGTCAATAATTGTGGCTTAACACAGCTCAGCTGTTATTCACTCCATTGCTTTTCCTAATCATGATGTCTAGAGAGTCCAGCTCCCACCAATGGCTTTGCTTTCGCTAACCATGGTACTGAAAATGTGAGCCAGCAAGAAAATGTCAGTGAATCACTGTGACTTGTGGGAATCATGATGAAACTTTAGCCCTGACCTTGAAGGGCTAAAGCTAGGCTTTTTATATATCAATGATAGTGGGGAAAACATTCATACAAAGAGCCTGAGAAAAGATACAAAGTAGAAATGAGTATGAAACATGTGAGTAACAAGAATGAAGAAGACTGAATGGAGTCAGAGGTCAAGAATTCTGACTTTACACTGTTATGTAGTAAGTAATTAAATACCTCCTTCTGCAACAGTTACTTAACTTCACGGAAAAAGTGAAAAATAACTAGAGAAAATGAGAGGAAGTGGGAAAAAGGAAACTAAACTTTCTGAGAACAGGGGCAATGCCTTCTAACAATAAACAACAATAACACATACTCGTCATGGCTAGAAAAATATAGATAATATGTACTAATTAAAATCCATCAAAACTAGCATGAAAAAGGGACGGGGTGTATTTCTGTCTGCTGGAGATACAGGGTGAGCAATATTTCTATTGAGTATTGTAAGGGTAAAAAGGAGGTTTTATGGGTTCAATATATTAAAGATGGTTGCCAGAGGATTGAACTATTATCAATCCTCAATTAAGAATAATCTCAAATCAAAATTGACTTTTTTAGAAATTTATTTACATGAGAGAAGAGAGAGAGGAAGAAAATAAGAATCTATCTCACTAATTAATCCAGGTAGGTCTTAACCCTCAGCCGAGGGTTGAAGGGCCTGAGGCCCAGAAGGTGAATGGAGCAAACTTCATTCACAGAGTCAATAAAAGAAGGTTCTTAATAGAAGTTCAGGAAGATTCAGTCTTTAAACTCACCATGAGGGACAGTCTTCGTCACAAACCAGCAAAGCTCCCTCAGGTCCCCTTCATCAAACCAGAAGAGCTGCTTCACTCACTCAAGTCGCTCTTTTATAGGGGTCATGTAGGCGTCACTTCCAGTGCCTTCCCTTAGCCTGTGTGACCAATCACAATAGATGCTTTCTCATAGAAAGTGTAGGGGGCTGTTCATTGATTCTGATTCGTTACTTACTCTAGCACAACTGGGTTAGGACCTGCCAGAATTGGAAGGTGCTCTCACCTTTGGCGATTAAATCTAAAGATGGGCAGTGTAGACTTAATCTAATTATCACAATATGTAGCTATAAGAGAAGAGATTTACCTGGAATAAAGACCTTTATGGATACATTCTGAGTAGTACCTGGCATATGTTGGTTGCTCAGATAATATTAAACTAGAGCTTGTTATCCAGGCAAATATTTCTCTTTAGCTCCTTCATAGTGCATTGTGGACACAAAGTGACAGGAATATGTAGTTTCACACAAAATATCCATGTTCTTATATTTAATAGCTTCTATTATAAAATAACTTTCTGATGTCCTTTTGGGTGAATGCTTAGCCTAATCAGCATCTTCCATAGTTTCCCTCCTACCTGTGTCTCCAGACTTTCAAATCACTATACCATTCCCCTACTAAACCATTATATTCAAGCTCTGATAGTCTACTCTTACTCTTTGCCTCTCAAAAATGTCTTTCACTCTTTGTCTGTGCCAAGGACCAGAAGAAATATTATCTTTTCATTTCTTCCCCTGTTAAAATAGCATCCCTCCTTCAAGTCTCAGATCAAAGTCCTATTCTTGTAGATTGGATTTCCCTAACTAGCTCTTCATGACCTCCTATAACACATTTCTTGTACTACATTGGAAATTCATCATATGAGCAAAGTCATTTGAATACATTCACACTTGAATCTCACACAAATCTGTGAACAATATTAGGAATAGTAACTCTTATTCCCATTTTGTAGATGTAGCATCTAGAGAAACTTCTCTATGATAATGAAATCAAAATCTTCGGGAAGTTTGTATCCACCTCAAACCATAGCCCATGAAGCACTACTAATATGCTTGTATGTTTACTAATCAACCAAAGGATACAATTAGTGCTTCTACATGTAAAAACACTATAAAAATATATTAATGGAATAGCCTGTGCCATACTTCAAACTTGAGATATACTCTGGGTTATATTTCTTCCATGAAGTTAAGTAACTTTGATAAACATAAATGCATAAATAGATAAAAACATCAATAATGGAAAGAATAAGTGAGAATAAGAATAATATATGAGGGGGGAACAAGAAGGGAAAATATGTGGCCAAAGCATGTTGTAGAGAAGTAATTTATGTCTATGAAGCTAAAAGACCATTTATATCTTTTTGAAGATATCATCATTTTATTCTCACTGGGCCTGATCCCTGCTGGGTATCACATCTCCTTTTAGTTCCTTGCTTTTCTGGTCCTGATTGGTTTTGTGGCTATTTCTGATGACTGTGGGATACATATACTCATATTAACCTAGCTCCATTGGTCTCCAGTGGTGACTATTGGACACTTCAGTAGGAGAGGAGAATTTCTCCCAGATACAGTTTCTGGGCTTCATTTTTTTCAGAGCCACATGTTGGACTTCTCAGCTTCAGACTGCTTGAATAAATTGTCTAAAATAATTCTCAAAAAAATAGCCTGAGAGCTCTTTGACCTAATGACCATATTTAGCTAACAAAAGTCAAGTAGAGCATCACCATGCTGATCTTAAGTATTTTATTTTTAAACCATATGTCTGGGGAGGAATCTTTTGACACAAGTGCTTATCTGATTTTTGGATTAGAAATTCCCATGGACCTATCCAGCTTTTGATGAGAAGGAATTTTAGCCAGAATAAAAGGTAATCTAAAGAGTTGTTGTGAGTTCATATTCCTTCCTTTTTAATCTAAAAACTAAACTTTATTATTGTATCTTTTAACTGATTAAAAACCTCATCATCTCCTTACATAGGTTATAAAACTGTGGTTCGTAAAGTTAACTGATATTTAAGAGATCGAATTTGAGTCCAGGTCAACATCCATCTAAGACCAGAAGTTGTTCTGTATATCTAGATCAAGAATAACACTTGATAACTATTCAGGAGCCTGAGTTGCATTCTAAAAGCACTGCTTTCACCTCTGTTAAAGTTAAAGTTAAAGTTTGAATTTAACTTTAACACCTCCAACTTTCTTCCTACTAAGTCAGCTCTTTGTCAACCACCCATGAAAAACAAGAAGAAGAAGAAGAAGGAGGAGGAGGGGGGGGGGAGGAGGACCACGACGATGAAGACCATGACAACGATGACAACAACAACAAATCTGGGTTACCCACAGAACTGAAGTAATATCTTTTAATCTATCCTGAAGACTTTATTGTATCAGTCTTGTATTTGCTGGTACACCAATTCTGTGCTGTGGTTGTGATCAAACCAAATTAATAATTCTTCTTTCTTAAACACTTTAAAATTCACTTCTTAACATTACAATGTCAAGTATACTTACTCCATGATACACTGTACTATGCTATTCATTTCTGTGTCTCCACAGGGTCACCATAATTACTTGGATAGCACAAGAATTTGGAAGCATACTTTAGTATTAAAAAAATCAGCATACAATATTTATAGCAGCCAGGAATAATAGCTTTGGATTATTTTTCTATCAAGTAATAAAGAATAAAGTTTGCTATTTAAGTGACATCCATCCTCAATTTCTTTCCATCTTTCCATGTTCATGGAAATCTGGCTCTCCTGGAAAGACAGTATATCTCTGTGCCATGTTATTCAATATTTCTCATACCTATTCTCATGATCCCCACCCCAGTGGGCCAAGAAAAGTTGCCATACCTCTTTTTCCTCAGTGAACAATAATTCCTCTATCATTATCATTCACCACCCTTTCCTTTTTGGGGATTCATTCTCTATATTATATGGTCCTGGTTGTTATTGTTTTGAGGGAAAAGGATAATGAGTTTGCTTTGAATATATGGTATTGAGGTTAGGTTTCAATTCAATTCATCAAACATTTATTAAGGATCTACAAAGTGCCAGGTACTGTGCTCAGCACTGACCATACAAAATGAGAAAAGTAAACATAGTCCTTGACCTCAATGGATTTACTATCTAGTGGGTGAAGACAATACACAAGAAGAAGCTAGAAACCTGGTGTACCTAGGCATCTTGTTCCACTGAGTTCAAATAAAGCAGTGCTGTAGATGTAAATAAGCTATCGGAAATCAATCCATGCTGGAAATATATTGACTTAAAAAACCACAATTTAACATTAACCTTGTATTGTATTTTAATTTATGTTATTAAATATTTCTCAATTACATTTTAATCTGGCTCCAGACTAATAGGAGTTTTTCCTGACCATTTGTTATCAGTGAACATTGAATTTGAAACCTCTTAAATACAGGATAATCAAGAGAAGGAAGGTGCTAGAATTAGGAAGGTTTGACAAATTTTCCTTTAGAAGATTTGATTTTATTTGGGCCTTAAAGGAAGCAATCCCCAACATAATAATAACTATTACTTGTATAGCAATGGGATGTTTGAAGACATTTTACATATATTAAATCATGTAATCCATATAGCAAGCTGGTGAGGAAAATGATATTTTATTCTGTTTCACAGATGGAAAAACTGAGGGATGTGTTCAGGTGACATATTGAGAGTCATATATCTAAAATATGTCAGAGAAAGAATTTGAATTCAAGTCTTTTTTTTTACAAATCTAAGAAAATTCACTTTGACATTCAGTTATTCTAATCAGTTGTCATCTTGTTCTGCCTCTTGATATCTTGATTTATTTCCTTTTTCTAACCTTACAGTCTTCAACCAACTTTAAACCCTGAAGGCTTTGATTGAATTCTTGCAGTATTTTATTACTTCATTTTCTCGCCTTCAACTCTTTTCTTTAATCCATATTTTACATTACTGTCAAAATAACCTTCCTAAGGCATAGGTGTGGCTGTTGTTCCTCATCTTTAAAATACTTTCATTACCTTCTGCTCTTATTGTTGTTAAGCTAAAATACAAACACCTTAATCTGGCATTTAAAGTCCTGCATCACCCTTCCAAGTCTTATTCTCCATACCTCTTCCTTTCATTCACTGTATACTTCAATCAAGCTTTTTTTTTAGCCATTTTCAAACTTCACACTCCATCTCCTCCCTCCAAGCATTTGTACAAACTGTTTCTCAGGCCTGAAATTCCAAGCTAACCCAATCCAAGAAGAATTTTACCAGGTATTGGGAATGCAAAACAAACAAATAAAGCAGTCCATGTCCTCACTGTACTTTAATTCTATCTTTTCTGCCTTTCTGAAACTTTGTCTTTTGGTTTTCTGGGTTAAGATGGCAGCAGAGTAAAAAGCAGTGCTTAACCTCTCCTAACTGAAACATACAGGACTCCTCAAGGGGACATAAAAACAAATCCAGATGAACGGAGGGACCCCACAACAGGGCGCAGTGTGGAAGGTACATGGAATTGGGGCATTTCCATGCTATAAAGGAGTGAAACAGCTCTCACTAAATCGTGGGCTGATCAACACCCCCCCCCCACACACACACACCACCTACAATGTCAAAGCCAGCTCAAAAGAAATAGAGCAAGTTTGGGGCACCCATTGAGTCACTGGCAGCTCCAGGGCCTGTTCCTGAGAGCAGCAAGACTTAGGACCCCAAAAGGCTAAAGAATGCACATGAACTTTGAGCATGGACACAGAGCGCACGCGCTGGCGGAGGCAGACACAGGCTCATGCGTGTGAGCAAAGGCTCTGAAAGCTGAGTGGGGAACCAGTGCAGATAGGTATATGACTGTGGAAGCAGTGCCCTGAGACTTGTAAAGGAACCTCCAGCAGAGGATCAAGCAAGGGGATCCACCAGTGGGCTTGACCTTTCCAACAACCAGACCTGAGACCTCAGGAGCCTAAAGAGCACAGACAGACCCTGAGTGAGAGGATAAAGCTGAGAAGGGGCTGGGATAACAATGGCAACCTAGAATCAGGAAGGCCAGAATAGAAAGATTAACAACAAGAAGAAGAAATCTTTAATACTCAACAACTTTCACACAGAGAAAATCCAGACAACTGAGGAAACAGAAGAGGAGAACAAATAAGCAATCACATCAGAACCCTCCCAAAATAATGAAAACTGGTCACAAGCTCTTGAAGAGTTCAAAACTGAGATGACGAGAAAGTTGGAAACGATTTGGCTAGAGAAATACGAAATAGCTCAAAAGCAAATCAGGCAAGAAAATAACAGTTTAAAAGACAGAATTTCACAATTGGAAAGTGAGGCAAGTCAACTGAAGACCAGAAATGACCAGATTGAAAAGGAAAACCAAAAGATTATAGACGAAAACCAGTCTCTAAAGGCTAGAATTGAGCAATTAGAAGCAAATGATCTCTCAAGACAGCAAGAACAAATAAAACAAAGTCAAAAGACTGAAAAAATAGAAGGAAACATGAAACTTTGTCTTTTTTACAGATTCAGCTCAGGTACTATTTCTTCTCTGAAACCTTTTCTGATCTCCCCAATTCTCATCATTCTTTCTTGCTTCCATTGGTCTCTTATAATATTTATTCATGTAAGTGCTTCCCCATCCCAAAATGGGTTAAGGAGAGGTCCAGTTCTGTTTTTGACTGTCTATCTCCCTCTTTCTTATAGCTCAGTGCTTTATTACGAAGTTAGAACATGATCTGGCAAGGTGGCAAATGGGTTATGTTTAAGGGTACTGGCATTCAAGGCAGCATCCTCCTTTCCCCTAGTGTTCACTGATATTGTATCATGACTCTAGTCCTCCACCAACCTACATGGTTTAGTAGCAAAATTGTCATTCCCAGGGTTTTTCTGTGCCCTGGATCTATCTACTCCAAAATATATTTCTCCATGTGACTTATACCTGTACTAATTGCCTTTTATACCTGACATTCTTCAACCTTCAGAATTATTTTTTCCCCAGATGACAAAATTTCTAGTAATAGTTCCTGATGGTATTTAATAATTATTTGTTGAATTGCTGATTGACATGCTCTGAGTATGAGCACTAAATTCTAGGAGCCTATAATTCATATGGGCAGAAATATAAACTTCATAACACACTGATGACATTATTTCCCCATATAGCAATCAAAAGGAAATCCTGCTACTGTGTTCTCTTCTTTATTTTGGTGTTTTTTTAATTTCCTCATATTATTATTAATAATTAACCAAAACCTTTTATTCATACAACTTCTCAAATTTTTTTCATATCAATTATGTAGAGGAAATGTGGTGCATTTACAAGATGCTGTACATCTCTTTCTTCAATTTCCTCATCTGGAAAGAGAGGAAAACAGATTGGATGATGTCTATAGTCTTTTTTTTTTTAATTATACATCTATGCTCCTATTATTTTCTGTAGTATTCATAGTAACCTCATGAAAGTAGTAGTTATTTTTCCATTTTTAAGATGAAAACAATTAAGGCACAGTTTGCCTGCTAATATAGAGACAGAGTTAAATAAATAACAATATATTCCCAATGATATTAGTTTTTCAATTTCCTTATTCACTTTCATTGTCTGTTTCAAACTGGGACATTTATAGACCAATTATTCTTTGAACTGTCTACTTTAAAACATCTTCAATTCATTCCAACAAGGTTAGCCTTTGGTAAAATTGTGAAATCAGTTCATCCTAATTTTTTTCTTTTCTCCTAATGGTACTCCTCATGTCTGAATAATTTTTATCTCTCCTTGCCACTTCATGACACATCTATGCCACTAGGCAATTACCACCAGCAGACTGTCTCAGATCTCTGGTCAAAAAAATTGCCTGATAAATGCATTTACATTGAAAATTTAGGAACACAATATGTAATCCCTTGAGTTTGCTTCCAATTTATGTATATCTATATATATTTTATGTATATAGTTGTTTGCATATTGTTTCACTCACCGGAGTATGAACTTCTAGAGGCAGAAGTTGTTTTAGCCTTTCTTTTTTGTCTTTTCTTTGTGCAATAACTGGTACACTTGCAGGTCTTCAGAAATGCTTGACTTGACTTCTCTCAGAGATATTTTCATTTTAAAATATTATAATCAATAATGATAACTCACATTTATAATTTCAAAGTTTATAAGATACTTTTTCTCAATAACCTATAGTTTACATTAAAAGTAGAAATAATATAATTATTATAATTATTATCTACATTTTATCATTGAGTTTAATGACTTGTCCAGAGCTGTATAGCTAGTAATGGCAGGAGCTGGGATTCAATCCTAGATCTACGGATTCCAATGGATGAAAGAAAAAAAGAATGAACAATATTAAGATTTTGTTATGTGTCTATCATTGTGCTAATTTCTGGGGATACAACAACAACAACAACAACAAGACAGTTTTTTGCTTTAAAAATGTTCATGTTCTTGAATTTTGAATATGTAATTCTGGGTCCTTTCTTTTAAATCACCATTATACCATTGTAGTGCTTTGTTCCAGAAGAAAGTCTTAAGCTTTCCTAAGGACAAATATTCCATTTTAAGTTCCTTGATGTCATGGGCTATCTTTTGCACCTTTTTTGTATTCCCAATTTTAGCAGAGAAGTTGGGACATAATAGGTGTTTAATAAATTTTTATTGATTGATTGCTTGGAAAAGGAAAGTTCATATTCTCACTGAGAGATGAGACTTAAAAGAAAGTTCCGTTGCAGGACAGATCTAAAGGCCTCCCTGATCTTATGGTAGTAAGACAGATGGCAGGGCCCTAAAAATCCTTAGCTTGCATAAAGATTTAAGATGACATTTCCAAAGAATTATAGGGCATACATACAAAGCAGATGGTAAGGTATGGGCAGTCTTGGGATGCAGTGGTGGGACAGATGGTAAGACCTGGTGATTCTCTATCACAATAGAATGAATGTGATTGCTTAAGCAGCCTGAAGAGAAGGAAAGATAGGAAGACACAATGCTTTTCAGATGTCTTGAATGCTTCTCAAAAGCCTAGCCAGGTAGTATACTAAACCTGGGAATACAAAAACAAAAACTATTTGAGATACAATCCTTGCCCTCAATATATTACAATTTATCAGAGGAGAAAATTGGTCTACATATAGATGGGAAAAATGAAAATTTAAGAAAAATGTCCATTCATATATCTTCACATTTGTATATATAGGTAGTCTTTCATCTAATCTTCCTATAAGTCAGACTGAACCAAGAAAGAATTACAAGACAATTTTTAGGAATTCAGTTCTAATGGTTAGGAAATACCACACTAAGGATGGATCGTCTGGAAAGCCTCCATATTCTCCTCTCCTCCTGTCACTTTACTTCTCTCAGTTGCAAGCATCAGAGAATTCCTGGGCTCAATAATTATTCACAGCCAGGTCATGTTCCAATAGAACCTAGGAGTCTGGATTCCAGATTAGGTAGAAACATAGGCACTGCCAAGCAGCTGGGCAGGTATTGTATCCAATTCCAGGTTCTTGTATGCTGCCCAGAATATGGTTGGCATGAAGTTCCATCCAATAGGTATTTTCACCTTCATTGTCCAGGTGGGAAACCTGAAATGTAGATTGGTTGAGTGATTTAGGCAAGGTTACCCAGCAAATGGTTGGTAGAGTAATAAAGAAGACCCAGGTTTCCTGAATCCCAGCCCAGTGTTTCCTTCTGCTGAATTTAGTTTGAATAAAGGAAGGCACTGAAAGAAAGGAAAGGTGAGAGAGATCTGTCTGCCAAGGAGAGTGGAGAACAAATTAGAGTAAGGTGATGCTCAGATAGAGTTTGAAATGAGAAGGAGGAAGGGACAGTATTGCTCTTGTTCTCCTGCAACGGATATTTATTTCCACTTCCCCACTTCTAACAAAGAGTATCCCTCCTGTATCTCCCCCCTTAAGCTCTTCCCTTCAACAAAACCTGAAACATCATACGACAGCCTTGGAATGTGGGTGCAAGGAGTCAGGGTCTAAGATCAGAGGAGGTATAGAAAGAACTAATGCCTTTTCCTCTGTACTTTTGGAGGCTTGGATTACAAATACTTTTCTATCAGAAATTCTTTGATATATTATTCAGATTCAGCCTTGGAAAAAACAGCAAAGTTGTGATTCTTTTCCTCTTTCTACCCTCTTTTTCACTTCCAATGATGCTATACTTTTTAACTTTTCCAGTGCTTCTTGTGAGTGAGGGAAATATTCGATGAACAGTCATGTTGAGGTCTTCATGGCCTGAAGAAGACAATTTTTAACCCAAAACAAGGGATGGTAGAATTTCTGGCCTTTAGGAAGAGATTTTGATATACTCCACATATTACACCCAATGATTGCCTAAGAGTAAGGTCAAGCTAATATATCTCTGTTTCTTATGGTTATATATCTTTAAAATATGCACAAAATTTGATCTTTACAATAATTTTGTGAGATAGGATCTATTATTATTACAGCCTTATAGATGAAAAATTGAGCCTCAAAAATGCCAGATGACTTATAAAAAGGTCTGATATGACATTTGAATCCCTTTCCTTCTAAGTTCACCATTCTACCTAATACACTTGGTTGCTTCATCAACTGTAGCCTTCCCCCAAATAGATTAAAATTGTATTTTATTTTTTATTTTTTATTTTCCCAAATAACATGTAATAGCAAATAGAATTTTTTAAAAAAAAGCTTCCTTCATTATTTCCCCCTTCCCTAGAATTCATTCTTTTTGTGTTTTCAAATTCATTGACACAATGGTCCCTGGGAAGCCCACACACCCAGCAGCCAAACCTGAGGTAGTCCCATTTCATTTGCTCTTGCTAAGGCTAAGGCCAAATCAGAGAATTCAATGGGCTGCAAACAGCTGGAACAGCTTCGGAGTTTAGAGAAAACAATTTACAGTGGCCAAGCATCGAACTAATTCAAACACAAACACATTCAAACTGATGATAAATTCACTTTGGCTCATATTCTGGTGTTAGAAGCATCCTGTCCCTGCCAGAACAACCTGTCCAGCTGAAAAAAGAAAGTTAAAGCAGCAATTAGATGGTGCTAATATGGCTCCAATGGACTAGCTCCCCATGGTTTTTAAAGCTTATCTATCTGCCAGCATTCCTGGACCCTGGCCCAGGGTTTAATTGCATTTTGCAAATAGCCATAATGTACTTGCTACTGTAGCTTCCTAAACAAGTTCCCGGCTCAGATCCTCGCATGAAATTCAGGGGGAAAAATTGAACTGAAATAACTCTGTCAGTAAAATAGAAAGATTGCCCAATTTTTAAAGGCTCATCTGATAAAGGGGATGGCTCTGCTGTGGGTCTTTGGTGGAATGGAGATGGGGAGAGAAAAGCAAGAATGGTGAAGCAGATGGGAAAACCACAGCTGTGAATTCTTAGAACATGACCTCAGAATTTTCAACAAAATGTTATTTGGGAACAGTTAATTATAAGTACTAAGACATACCTGTTCTATCAATCTATATGTCATTTCAACTAAAATATGTTTTTTCATAAATTTTTTAATTTTTTTAGAAAAGCTACTGAACCTACCTTAATAATTATTTCCCTAAAAATGCATTTTTCCCTGTTAGAGTTATCTGAAAGATTTCTAGGAAGAATATGGGAAAGGCAAGAAAGTTTGAGTTATTCAAAAGAATTACCAGTAACCTAATTTCTCCCTGTGTTTGGAATCTACTTCCTTTTTGTTTTTGCCTCTTAGACTCCCTAGATTTATTTATATAATGAAGGAGAACCCACATGTAATGAGTTCCCATGTGTGGAGAAAGCTGTCCTAATTTTATCATGAGGGTGACCATCATTGTGTGGCTTGAAAGGAGGAAAAATGGATATTTCTAGACTCTTCTCCTACAACATTTCTCCAAAGAAAACTTTAATTCCTATCAGGAAGAGGAACAAGAAGTTGGGGTCAGAGTCTGGTCTCCTCAGAGAAACAGAGTATGTGCTAGAGTTAGATCTCTCTGCTCCCTTTGATTTTTTTTTGTCTAGGGGATGTGATTGGGCACAATCTAACTTTATTATATTGTCATTGTTTTAGGAAAATGGCTTCTCTAAGCTCTATTTTGATCCCTTTCCCACTAATATCAGTTTCACAATGAACATACATGGTGAATACCAAGGAAAACCCATTTATATAAAACAGCAGCAAAACAGAAATCAGAGACAGTATACCTAGAACAAAAGAGTTAAGTGACTTTCCCATTAGAAGTGAAATAACAGTTCAAGCAAGAAAGAGCATTCTAGATCTTACCCAAGAAGTTCATCAAAATCTATAATATAGAGAACTGGGGATAGGGAAATCCTAGAGACTCCACCTACTCTCATGTCTTCTCAAGAGGACTTGGTCTCTTCCATGTTCCCTCTTGATAGAAGCCAGAAGCACCTAAAATGACAAGGCTTGAAGAGTCCCATGGGTAACTGAAGAAAGCTGGAGCTCTTCTGCCTTCAATGACTTTGCCACACCCTTCATGGGTAGAGATTCTTCTCCAACAAGGAGGACATAGTCTCATGCAATGGGTTTTAAGAATGGGGTTACATTCAAATCACAGGTCAGATGCCACATCCCACACTTGCTCCTTCCTCATCTTCCCCAGTTGTCAATTCATTCTACCTCTTGAAACTGTTGTGCATGGGAGCAGATGGATAGCTCAGTGGATTAAGAACCAGGCCTAAAGACAGGAGGTCCTAGGTTCGAATCTGACGTCAGACACTTCTTAGCTGTGTGACCCTGGGCAAATCACTTGACCCCCATTGCCTACCCTTAGTACTCTTCTGCCTCAGAGCCAATACACAGTATTGACTCCAAGATGGAAGGTAAGGGTTTAAAAAAATTTAAAAGAAGAAACTGTTGTGCATTACTTTGTATAAGCTTAATATTTACTTTTTTTTGTATGCACATTGTATCTCCCTAGTAGAAGATGAACTCCTTGAGGTCAGGGAGTACTTCATTTGCATCTTTATATTCTCAAGACTGAGGACAATGCTTTGCAAATGGTAAACGCTTGATAATAAATATTTCTTAAAGTGGATTAAACCAACATGGCAAATAAAAGACAGAATTGTAAAATGAGACTGAAATTAACTAGTTGTAGGGTTGAGTTTCAGTTTGAGGCATTCTTAACTAGAATCTCATATGGCATAGGCTGTTGCCAGTTATCTCTATGAGTCTGAGGTTCAGTAGCAATGGAGTTGCTAGTTATTCAACAAGTATTTATCAAATATTGACTATATATCTGTCACTGTCCTAGTTGCTTTGGGTTATCTTGACTCTGACTAATTACAAGATATTTATCCAATGAGGTGAACAGCAATGAGTTACAAAGAAAAGAATCATGGAAAAGGTCCACCAAAAAGGCCAGATCTGAAACATGGAAGAAGCTCCCAATTATTTGGATGGGATTTAATGGAACTGATATTTGTTCCCATGGGACCTATTCTTAACTATGATGTCCTTTTCATTCGTGGTTGGAGATAAAGTTATATAAGTAACTGCTGAAGAGATGTCTAAAGCTTCACTGTCATAATGAATCTTGGGATATTATATGCACATAAATAGAGTGAATCAGTCATGAATGGGAGAAGAAAAAGGCATTTTATGTAATTAATGATTGTTTAAGCTACTTATGTGAATGCTTTGATAAATAGCTTTGGGTAGTGCAAAGGGAGCCAGCCTCACAGGCAAAAAGACTTGGGTTGAAAACCTGTCACTGGTCCATAATGCCTATGTAACCTATACAATGCATTTAGCTTTATTACCTCAACACACTCTGAAGTTGAAGAACAGGTGCCAATTTTTTCTTTGTTGCCAGAGGCATTTCTCTCAAGGCAGGTTATATATACCACAGGAGAAGTCCTTTTAAAAAATAGTTTTATGGATATCAGAGCTCAAAGAATATTTATTCAGTTAAGTAAATGTTCTTGGAGGAGGTGAGGCTTGAGCGAGAACTTGGAAAATATTTGGAATTTGAATGGACGGGTCAAAGAAGGGAAGACATTTCAGGAGAAGAGACTAAATAGCATGAGCTGTACTCAAGATGGAATGAATGAACATTGGGGTAGTTAGGAAATAAAATGTGATTGTAAAACTATGTCAAATTTTGGGCTAAAAGAGATTCTACAGATAATCTAATCTATCTTCACTCTTATTGTCCAGGTAAATGAACCAGGACCTAAAGAAATGGAATCATTTCCCTGAGGTAACACAGGTAATAAGTACCAGAAACAGAATTTGAACTCAAGTTCTCAGATTCCCACTCCAGGCCTTTTGTATTATATAACTCAGACATTGAGGTAGAAAAACACTCTTTTCTTTTTCGGCAATGCTATACTCATTGTGGAAACTTAAAGAAGCTCATTAGAGTAGCACAGCACTCAACTAACCAAATTTCTATTTGTATCCCAGCTCTGTTAAAAAATGTAGACACAGGCAGCAACTGTTTAATGTTCATGGTTGCGTAGACAGTCTGATGTCTAGGCTAACCAATCTTTTTTATTTCATTTCAAAGAACTGGCTGCTGCTAAGTCTGTGGAAAGATCCAACTGAGCAGTCAGGGAGAATGAGATGAAATTAAACAATGAAAATTATCAAGTTTTGGAAGATCAGACTGGTTCCCCAAAGGGAGTCAAAGAAATATTCTCTGCCTTGACTTTTAGCATAATAAAAGCAAAAGAGAAAGAGAGGGAAAGAGAAAGTTTCTGAGTCAGAATTCTACTCAAATCAAAAGGTTTATATTAGAAGATCATTTAGAAATCCAATTAATTAATAAGTATTTATTAAGTGTTTCCTATTGCCAAGCTTTGTTCTAGGGTTCTGGGATATAAATATAAAATTAAACAGGTCCTGTCTTCAAGGAGCTTAAATTTTCATGAACCATGCAGTATACATAAGGGAATAGTGGTCAGGGAATGGAATTTTGGTTGAGGTCAGTGTGTCTCCAAAATAGGAATGGGATTTTAAGTAATTAGTAGAAGGATAGAAAGACAGGTTAAATTATTACTTTCCAAGTGATACTTAATGGGTATTTTATACAAATACTTCTATTTTCATCCCTCAACATTCTACCTTTCCCTTTGCTGTGGAAACTCCCAACCTTCTCCCTTCTGAACAAGTATTGGGAACCTAGGGCAATTCTAAACTAAACTAAGCAGAATCCAGAGCATTTGTGTATATGCCACTTTTGTCCACTCCCAAGATTACCATGCTACTGTAGTTGAATATACTAGGGATAAATGCTTTAGTCAATCTTAAACATCTGGAATACAATCTTAAACTAAAATATAAAAAAAAAAGTTTCTGATAAACAACATACTTGATTCAGTAGGAAAGATGTGTGGAACCACACCTAGGCCAGATCCTTAAAGAATAGAATTGCATTGAAAAAGAACATTCCTGATTTAAGAAAGATGATAACTCATACCCTTTGGTAACCTTTAGCTTTACCCTAGTTTATGAAAGAAAACATTAGGGTGAAATGATAAGGCACAGAGAAAATGAATGATGTCATAATGTAATATATAATAATAACATGGACTTTAAAAATGACTAATTTAGAAGACAAGTAGCAGTTGACCCTTTTCCCCAAAGGAAGAGACAGAAGAGTTACATGCTAGCATTTTGTCAGTCTGAGGGAATTTAGTGAAGGAAGCTAAACTCTTTATACTTCAGAAGGCCCTTAAAGCATTATTATTTATGTTAGCACATTGATATTTAGCATATTGATAAGAAGACTAAAAAAATTTAATTTGTCTTTGGTGTTCTCTAGACTAGCACACCATCTTAGATAAATTTCCAACATAAATTGTTAAATTCAATTCAACAAACAATGAGGCATTTATTAAGTGCTAACTCTGTTCTGTCATTTTGCTAAATAGTGGGGACATAAAGGAGTTTGAAGCTTATAGTGGATAAGCTTATATTTATTTGGAAAATTCGTTAATGTGTGACATTTCCTTGCCTTGATTCAGGCTAAAGAGGTAGAATTGCACTATAATTTTCTCCTAGGTTAAATTTATTTTCATGGAAGCTAAATTCTGGAGTTCAGTGTTGGATTTCAAACTATTTTATGGATGAGCAAAGTTTTTTTTAATTATTTTTATAAAATACTTTGGTCTTCAATATGTGTTTACATATTTGATCCTGTCCCATCATGTCTTCATGGGACATGGAGTTATCCTTGTAGAAAACTAAAACGAAGAAATTCCATTGTGTTATGGAAAGAGTTGTCAAAGTACAAGGCTAGAGGACCAATAAGTAGGAGGGTCAAGCACAGATCTTGAATTTTCTTGACATCATATGTTATGGAATAAAAATGGCAATATGATATGTTAAGGAGCAAATGGGGAATATAGGAAATATGAGAAAGGCTGCTAATCAATGAGGCTAATCACAGAGGCTAGGTACTTGAGGGTACTGGGAGGAATAAGTTGGGTCTTTCGGGCAGGGAGACTATCTCTACAATATAAGAAGAATTGGGTCAGCCAGAGATGGTATGCATCTGGCTGAAGGGTTTCTTCAGCCTCCTGCTATTATTTCTAAGCTCCCTTGAGGGAGGAGTTAAGAGGCCCCTCCCTTTCAGTGAAAACTGAAACCTTACAGGAAGTGACATCTGGCCACTTCCTGCCCAAGATGGGTGCCTAGGTTTGCCCTCAAGAAATAAAGAAAGGTTATTCCTTTCCTTCTTCAGCCTTAGTGGATAGAATGATTCACCAGAAACTCTTTGTATAAAAATCAAAGGGATTTATTATTGCCAAGGCTAGGCTGAGGGGAAAGGGGATTAGGGTTTGGTAACTACTGCTAAGGGAGAAGCTAGTTCAAGGGGAGGGGTCACTGAACAGATCAGCAGAGGGAGCAAGCTCCATCAGCCAAGGATAATGTCCCTGCCCTGATGTAAAGATTCAGTAGATTCCTAGATAAGGTGATGATTTGGTTTAGGTTATTCCTGCCTGTCTATAAAGTGAATTCCCACAGTTTCCACCCACTAAATTGCTCTTCATCCCAGGGCCCAATGAGAAAATCCAGGGAGTAGCAGGATATCAAAGGAGAGGTCAAGGGAGAGGTCCAGGGAAATCAGGCAAAGCCCAAAAGCCCCAAAGCAAAAAAGGCCTTTCAGTTGGTACTCCAGGGATATTTATAGTCTCAGGCTCTAACAGTTTTCCCATGAGCCCAGTGTTAACATTCTATCCCTTCCAAATGTCAGGGCTGCTACAGTTGATTTGCAAAAGCAAGAGCTTTTGCTGCAACCCTGCATTACACATAGTATGGAACTCTGAATTAGGAAACATATTGAACAATCAGTGAAGGGAAAAGACAAGACTTACTAGGACTGGAATGGTAACCACAGAAACATTTGCTGAATCAAGATAAAGGTGTTATAGAAGATATTCTTGGTCAAGCCTGGGTTGGATTCAATGGCCTCTGAGATCCCTTCTCAAAGCTTCATTGATTATATGAGGTATCCTAATTATGGGAAACAATTCCAGAAATCTTTAGTTCTTTCAGAGAAGTCTTTCATAGAATTCTCTCATTATATGAATGAGGTCTTTTGATCCTTGATCAAAAAATAAAAATGCTGGAAAGTTCATGGAATTTTCTACTTTAAATAGCCAAATCCTTTCATTAAATAGTTGAGGAAATGGACAAGAAGGGTGAAGAGACTTATTTAAAGTCAAACAGTTAGTAAATAGCAGAGCTCAAACTATAACATTGATTCCCTGACCCTCTAACCCCAAATTTCACCAGTAAAAATTCTTAGAAATTCAAAAGCTTCGGAATTTTCTTAGTGTAGATATTCCACTAAGTTATATTCTAGCCAAATCACCCTAAGTTGGCCTTCATTAGTTCCTCTATCCAAAAACATCATCACCCAATAGTAAGCCCAATTTCTGGGGAAAGGCCCCTTTATATTTAGCCAACCTGGCCCTGAAACAACAGGCTCAATTCAGTCACAATCATAGCACATCATAAAGATTTTCCAGTTGATAAAACTGCCAAGTTAAACCAAGACAGTTGCCAAGACAAAACTTTATCTTCCCTTTAGTAATAAGCCAGGGTCAGCAGCTTAAATGGAGCAAATCTTAAAACCTCCTCACCCTTCCACACCAAGATAGAAAACAATGTGCTTCAAGAAGAAAGAGTACCAAATCTAAAAATGGGACAGAGCAGGGGGACCCAACTGCTGGACACCTAAAGAGATATACCAAGAAAAAGGCTTGAGTTTTTGAACTGTCAGGCCATTGGGTATAGAAGGGGAATCCCACGACCTCATACCCCACTCATTGTGCAGAGTCTCCAGCAGCCCCTGAATCTCTCTGCAGACAGATTCACCAGCCTGGAGAGAGGGCCTTGTTGGCACTGGACTCTGGAAGTTGAACACAAGTACTAGGGAGGTGAATGGAGGAGAAAGCCAGAGAAACACAGCAAAAGCTCTTGGAAGATGGAGGCTTAGATTAAACCAAACCTCAGACTGCCTGTTTTTTATCTCATGGAGATAGAGAACAAAGGGCTTCAAGAGGAAAGAAAACCAGGTCAAATAGCAGGAGAGAGCAGGGGGATCCTACTACTGGACAGTCCAGTTAAAACACTCCATATTGTTCCCCCACTTCTTTTTTTCCCCCATCTCAAGGTTTTAGCCTCAGGGCACATTAAGCAATACAGACTCATCCAATCAATAAGGTTTAGTCCCATCAGTTGGACAGACAAGATGTCTTCAGAGAGTAGGAAAACTCCAACACTCCTTCCTCACACACTGCAGAGAAAATAACTACAAACCTCTATTGCTAGCTCAGGGAATATCTATCATCAAAGCTCATTAAATCCATCTGCTTAAACTAGCAGAATAGAAAAGGAAAACATATGAGTAAACAACAGAAAAGGAGAAAAGAAATGACAATTGACAGCTTCTTTCAAGGAGGTGAAAAGAGAGCAAATGAAATAGATGAAAAAGAAGAAGTGCCAGCAAATTGGACACAGATTTTGGGAGATCTCAAAATTCAATTAACTCAAGAACTTCAGGAACTCAAAAAGCATTCAAAAGAGTCTGAAGACAATTTGAAAAAGGAAATGCATAAACTAAAACAAGAAAACAAAGTCTTAAAAGCCAGAATTGGCCAGCTTGAAAATGAAGCAAAGAAGGCAAAAAATGATCTACAAAGAAAATCAGACCAGAAGGAGGATGACCAAAAACCAATGGATGAAATTCAGTCTTTAAAAAATAGAACTCAACAGCTAGAAGCAAATGACTTTACAAGGAAGCAAGAATATATAAAACAAGATAAAAAACAAAAAAATTTGAGGAGAATATGAAACACCTCATTGATTCAACCAAAGATCTGGAGAACAGAGCTAGAAGAGACAATTTAAGAATTATTGTCTTACAAGAACATCATGACAAAAGAAAAAGTTTAGACTCATCCTACAAGAAATTATTCAAGAAAATTGTCCTGACAGTCTCAAATAAGAAGGAAAAGTGAGAATTGAAAGAATCCACAGATCACATCCCACATTTAATCCACAACTGACAACTTCCAGGAATATTATAGCCAAATTCAAAAACTAACAGACCAAGGGAAAAATATTACAAGCTTCTAAAAAGAAGTCATTCAGATAACATCTACATTGAAGGACTGGAAGGCATGGAAAATAATATTCTGGAAAGCAAGAGAACTGGGTCTACAACCAAGAATCAAGTATCCAGCAAAACTGACTATATTTTTGCAGAGGAAATTATGGCCATTCAATAAAATTGAAGACTTCCAAGCATTCATAAAGAAAAACTGGACTTAAACAGAGAGTTTGCTGCCCAAACACATAACTTAAGAGAAACACCATAAGATAATAGAAAGACCAGGGGTGAGGGGGAATAAAAAAATCTTTTCTTTAAGGGCCCCAATAATTTCAATCAATTTGTATCCCTAGAAGAAAAGAAGATAAAAAAGATATTGGCAAATATTAAAAATTGTTATTATCAAGGTAACTAGAAGAAGTTTACATAGAGGAAACAGTGATAAACTGTATAGGATGAAAAGTCAAAATTATATATATATATACGTATATATATATATATGTACACAAAACTAGAGGGATAAAGAAGGTAATATTAAGAAAAATGGAAAAACAAAAAATGTAGTAAATGTATATTACACAAAGAAGCACATGGGGGGAAAACAGGAAAGAATAACAACACAATGGAAGGGTAAAGAGTTTAGAGAGAGGAAATATTTAATTCTTAAGTGCATTGCAATCAACTTAAAGAGAGAAGAACAATCAGATTCATTGGGGCAGAGAATTGATTTGCTCATCACAGAGAAGTAGAAGGGTAACAAAAGGACTGGTGGAGAGGGAAGCAACACTAGGAAGGGAGAGGGCTGGGAGAGAGTGTAGCTTAAAAAGACCCTAAAGAAGAATAAGAGGGGAAAAAGAAGGATGAGGGGAGAAAAGGAAGTACAATAAGGGAGGGGATTAGGGGAACTCATTAAAAATAAAACAATGGTATAGAAGGAAATAGTGAAAGAAGAAAGGGCAGGACAAGGAGATAAAATCAAAATGTCTGGGAATACACAGTTGATAATTATAACTTTGAATGTAAATGGGATAAACTCACCCATAAAATGGAAGCAAATAGCAAAGTGGATTAGAAACCAAAATCCTACCATATGTTATCTACAAGAAACACACATGAGACAGGCAGACATACATAGAATAAAAATGAAAGGATGGAGCAAAATCAATTGGGATTCAACTGAGAAAAAAAGGTAGGAATTGCAATCCTGATTTCTGACAGAGCCAAAGTAAAAATAGATCTGGTTAAAAGAGATATGGCAGGTAATTACATCCTAATAAAAGTCAGTATAAACAATGAATAAATATCAAAACTCAAGAAGTATGCACCAAATGGTATAGTAGTGGTTCCCAACTTTTTTGGCCTACCGCCCTCTTTCCAGAAAAAATATTACTTAGCACCTCCTGTCACATACTATCACCACCCCCTTACAATTATTCACTGCCCCCAAGTCCACTTTAGGCCATCACCCCCCCCCCCAGATCACTGCAGCACCCACAAGGGGACATAGAAATTTCTAAAGGAGAAGCTAGTGGAACTCAAGCATGAAATAGATAACAAAACTATACTCGTGGGTGACCTCAACCTTCCCCTATCAGATCTAGATAAATTGAACCAAAAAATAAATAAGAAAGAGATAAGAGAGGTGAAAGAAATCCTAGAAATATCAGAGATAATAGATATATGGAGAAAAACAAATAGGGACAAAAAGGAATACACCTTTTTAGCAGCACATGGAACATTCACAAATATAGGCCATGTACTAGGGTATAGAAACATGGCAAACAAATACTAAAAAGCAGAAATAATAAATGCAAACTTACAAGATCATAATGTAACAAAATAGTTATTAGTAAGAATACATGGAGAGGCAAACCAAAAACTAATTGGAAATTAAAAAATATAATTCTCCAAAAAAAGTTAGTGAAACGACAAATCTTAGAAATGATTAATTATTTCATTGAAGACAATGACAACTATGAGACTTCTTAACAAAATTGATGGGATGCAGCCAAAGCAGTTCTAAGGGGAAAATTTATATCACTGAGTGCATGTATTAACCAATTAGGGAGAGCTGAGTTTAATGAATTGGGCATGCAACTTAAAAAACTAGAAAATGAACAAATTAAAAAGCCCCAGATGAAAACTAAATTAGAACTACTAAAAATCAAAGGGGAAATTAATAAAATTGAAAATAAAAGAACTATTGAATTAATAAATAAGACTAGAACCTGGTAAAGCAGATAAAATAGATAATGTACTGGTCAATCTAATTTAAAAAAGGAAAGAAGAAAACCAAATTAACAGTATCAAAGATGAAAAGGGAGTCCTCACTTCTAATGAAGAGGAAATCAAGACAATCATTAAAAACTACTTTGCCCAGTTATGTGGCAATAAATATAGCAATCTAGGTGATATGGATGAATATTTCCAAAAATATAAAGTGCCTGGATTAACAGCAGAAGAAATAGAATACCTAAATAATCCCATACCAGAAAAAGAAATTGAACAAGCCATCAAAGAACTCCCAAAGAAAAAATCACCAGTTCCTGATGGATTCACAAGTGAATTCTATTAAACATTCAAATAACAACTAATCTCAATACTATACAAATTATTTGACATAATAAGCAAAGAGCGTGTCTTACCAAATTCCTTGTATGACACAAATATGGTACTGATTCCAAAGCCAGGCAGATCAAAAACAGAGAAAGAAAACTCCAGACTAATATCCTTAATGAACATACATTCAAAAATCTTAAATAGAATATTAGCAAAAAGACTACAGCAAGTGATCAAGAAGGTTATCCATCATGATCAGGTGGGATTTATATCAGGAATGCAAGGATGGCTCAACATTAGGAAAACAATCTACATAATTGACTATTTCAACAAACTAACAAACAAAAATCACATGACTATATCAATAGTTGCTGAAAAAGCCTTTGACAAAATATAATACCCATTCCTATTGAAAAAACTATAAAGTAAAGGAATAGAAGGACCTTTCCTAAAAATAATAAACAGTATATTTCTAAAACTTTCAACAAGCATCTTATGCAATGGGGATAAATTAAAGCCTTCCTAATAAGATCAGGTGTGAAACAAGGATGCCCATTATCACCTCAATTATTTAACATTGTACTAGAAACCCTAGCAGTAGCAATTAGAGAAGAAAAATAAATTGAAGATATTGAAATAGGCAATGAGGTGACTAAGCTATCACTTTTTGCAGATGATATGATGGTCTTCTTATAAAATCTTGGAGAATTAACTAAAAAGCTAGTAGAAATAATCAACAACTTTAGCAAAGTTGCAGGATACAAAATAAATGCACATAAATCATCGGCATTTCTATATATTTCCCACACATCACAGCAGCAATAGTTAGAAAGAGAAATACCATTTAAAATCACCCTAGACAATATAAAATACTTAGAAATCTATCTACTAAAACAAACACAGGAATTATATGAATACAACTACAAAACACTTTCCAAACAATTAAAACTAGATCTAAACAATTGGAAAAAACATTATTTGCTTATAGGTAGTATGAGCTAACAATAAAAATGACAATTTTATGCAAATTTATTTACTTATTTAGTGTCATACCTATCAAACTACCAAGAAACATTTTTACAAATTTAGAAAAAGCTATAACAAAGTTCATTTGGAAGAACAAAAGATCAAGAATATCAAGGGAAATAATGGGAAAAAAACATGAAGGAAGGTGGCCTAACAGTACCAGATATTAAATGATACTATAAAGCAGTGGTCATCAAAACAATATGATACTGGCTAAGAGACAGAAGGGAGAATCAGTAAAATAGACTTGGGGTAAGTGATGTCAGCAAAACAGTGTACGATAAACCCAAAGAGCCCAACTTTTGGGAAAAAAATCCACTATTTGACCAAAACTGCTGGGAAAATTGGAAAACAATATGGAAGAGATTAGGTTTAGATCAACATCTCACACCCTACACCAAGGTAAATTCAGAATGGGTGAATGACTTGAATATAAAGCGGGAAACTATAAATAAGTTAAGTGAACACAGAATAGTATACTTGTCAGATCTCTGGGAAAGGAAAGATTTTAAAACCAAGCAAGAGTTAGAGAAAATTACAAAAGGTAAAATAAATTATTTTGATTATATAAAACTAAAAAGCTTTTGTACAAATCAAAACAATGTAGTCAAAATCAGAAGGGAAACAACAAATTGGGAAAAAATCTTTATAACAAAAAACTCTGACAAGGATCTAATTACTCAAATATACAAGGAGTTAAATCAACTGTATAAAAAATCAAGCCATTCCCCAATTGAAAAATGGGCAAGAGACATGAATAGGCAATTTTCAGGTAAAGAAATCAAAAGTATCAATAAGCACATCAGAAAGTGTTCTAAATCTCTAATAATTAGAGAAATGCAAATCAAAACAACTCTGAGGTATCACCTCACACCTAGCAGATTGGCTAAAATGTAAGAAGGGGAGAGTAATGAATGTTGGAGGGGATGTGGCAAAATTGGGACATTAAATGCATTGCTGGAGGAGCTATGAACTGATACAACCATTTTGGATGCCAATTTGGAACTATGCTCAAAGGGCTATAAAAGAATGCCTGCCCTTTGATTCAGCCTTACCATTGTTGTGATTGTACCCCCAAAGAGATCTTAGATAAACGCAAAGATCTGGGACAATTCTGAGGGATTTATGAAAAAGAATGCTACCCACATTCAGAGGAAGAACTACAGGAGTGGAAACATAGAAGAAAAACAAGTGCTTGAACACATGGGTTGATGTGGACACGATTTTTATGTAGGCTCTTAATGACCACCCTAGAACAATTATTAATAATATAGAAGTACGTCTTGATCAATGACACATTTTAAAACCAGTAGAAATGCATGTTAGCTACTGGGGATGGGAGAGTTGATGGGAGAGAGAGGAAGAACATGAATCATTTAACCAAGGAAAAATTTTTTTCTAAAAAATAAAAATTAAAGAAAAAATTAAAAAAAGAAGCCACAGTAACCTCATTGACCTGGCACTGCTATAGGACTTTAGTGAAAATATAATACAATAAATTGTATATACATCATGATTTAAAATTCACACATGCCTTTCCTCACAACCACCCTAAAAGATAGTTAGTATAGGCATTACTGTCTTAATTTTACAACTAAATTGGATGGGGAAAATTAATCAGCAACAAACAAATTTATTAATTATTCTCTGTGCACTTTGCATCATGCCATGGTACTAGAGATAAAAAGAAAACACAAAAGCTATCTCTGCCCTCAAGGAGCTTACATACAGATACATTTATTCAGGGCAGATCCATAGATATTTATATGCACATCCAAATTCATATCAATAATTTCATATTTTTCTTCTCTTTATATGTACTTGTGTTTTATGTTACAGTGTTATGTTAATATTATATTACATTACAGTATAGTATGTTACATTGTATTATATTATATGATATTACAGTATTATAATATATGTCATATTATGTTTCTTTATGTTACATTGCCTCATATAACATCTATGCTATTATGTAATTTTACATTAATTCATATCATATCTGCATCCACATCTAGAAATAAGTACATGTACATTCATACAAAGAGGCAAGGTAACCTTTGAAAACAGTAATGACTGAGAGGATGGAGAAGACCATTCATGTACCTATTTTAACTGAGAATTCAAGTAAGTCAAGGATTGTAAGAGAGGAAGGTGAGTAGGAAGAATATTAAATGTCATCAGGCATGTTCTGTTCCAAGATATCCTAACTCTGAGTCTAGTTCTTTTCTGAATAGTAAATGATGAAGTGGATAGAGTATTAGGTCTGGAGCCAGTTCTGGAAGATACTTACTTAGCTATGTGACTGCACACAAGTCACTTAACTTCTAATTGCCTTAGTTTCCTCATCTATAAATTGAGGATAACAACAACACATGCATTCCAGGCTTCTTATGAGGCCTGAATGAGATAATAATTGTAAAGCATTTAGTATAGGGGCTATCACATGCTAAGTGCCCAATTAATGTTAGTTAATATTATACCAAATTGAATTTCTTGTCTTGGTAACATTTAGGAGAAGGGAAGTCAAAATCACAAAGTTTCAAAAGCTATAATGAAAAGAATATATTAGATTTGAGATTAGACAAGCTGGGTTCAAATCTCAACTTTGCTGTTTGCTACTTGAATAACTTTGAACAAGTCATCTCAGCTCTCTAGGCTTCATTTTCTCAGTAAAATAAAGGAAAATTAACTTGATGATCTCAAAGACCCCTTCAGACTTTTTAAGTCCTGTGATATGTCCAAAATGTTAATGAATCATTACCAGTAACTATATATCACACAGACACTCAGATATGCTATTACCACTCAGACTCACACCAACATATCCTCCAAAATAAAGCTGTGTTATGCGCTGTGAAAGTTGAGGCTTGCCATACCAATGTTAGTGTTTAAGAATAAGTCAGTATACACACTCTGTAATTGAATGTCAAGAAAAATGAAAATATATTGTTTTATTGCTACTGTTCATTGATTTATCGGAGTGATTTATTGTCAATGGACATGCAGTACAACAAATCACTCTGCTGACACCATCAGCTGCCTTAACTAGGTTGTCAGTTCGCGATATTAAAGGTAATGGATGGTGATTATTTTACTGTAATGGGTTTAATCAGTGCTTTGAATGACTTAGCAGTCATGTCATAGTACAGCCAACTCATCATTCATCAAGGCAGCATTTTGTTTACCAACATCATCTATAATTCATTTGATTGTTGACAATCATCAGCAAATACCTCTCAGGCTAGGCTGTATTTGAGATGAAAATCTGTACAGTTTCCCCCATGCTAACAAATACCTTAGAGACTTGGGTTAAAATATAGGGGATATGAAGAGTTGGTCATAGGCACCCCAAAACAGATGAAGTGACAACTTCTACTAAGATCCAGAAGATTTGGGTTTCTTCTCTTGAGAACATATTCTTTCACCCGAAAAGAATAATAAATAACATTTGTAAGGCAAATTAGGCATTTCAGAATTATATATGTGAGTGTATTTGATCCTCACAACCAACTGATGAAGAAGGTATTATTATTATCATTATTATTTTTATTTTATAGATTAGAGAACTAAGGCTATAAGACATGTTCAGAGTCTCACAGCAATAGAATACCTGAGGCAGGATTTAAACTTAGATCATTCTGACCTCAAATCCTCTACTCTGCTTATACCCACTGTGCTAACTCTCTTCCATTTACTATCTTCTGTGGAATATTGAGCAAAGGTCAAGGTTAGCCAGCTGGGTAGGATGGCAAAATATTTTTTTCTAGAATGTATGGTCCTAGGAACCATATTCTATCGAGGTAAAGAAATTACAGGTACATAATCTGATTTCTCAATCCAGCTTAATTTAGCTTAATGCAGCCCTTATAAGTCAGTTGTCTACTGATAGTGAAGGATGTATTTAGTATATCTCTTCTCATGAAAGGGTAGTGCTAGTGCAGTTGGATAGAGTGCCAGGCACATAGTTCTTCAAATCAGGCCTTAGATACTTATTTGCTAGGTAACCCTGGGTAAGTCACTTAACACTGTTTACTTCAGTTTCTTCATCTGTAAAATGAGCTAGAGAAGGAAATAGCAAACCATTCCAATATCTTTGTTAAGAAAACCACAAATGAGGTCCCAAAGAGTCAATCATGGCTGAAAAAGGAATAAATAACAACAGCAATTCTCATGGAATGGATTTAGACTCATAAGAAGAAATTGCTTTGGAGGACATAATGGGGACCTTCAAAGCAAGTAAACATGATTGATAAATAATGAAGGGACAGCTGCTTCCACTCTAACATGCCGCTTAGATTTTGAGAGAGAAAGATTCAAAAAATTTAGAGAAAGTACATGTAATATACAATGGCCTAAAATTGTCCAGAAGAATTCTGCAGAGTTAATTCAAGAATAAAACCTTTAAAAATCTCATTTTGTTGTTAGTTTTTACATCACGTTAATTTCCTTTTTCCCTTACCATCATTTCTTTCCTTTACTCCAGTGGTTTCAAAACATTTTTGGCCTACCACCCCCTTTCCAGAAATAATATTACTTAGTGCCCCTGGAAATTATGAAACTATTTACTGAACTCAGAATAGAATGTAATACAAAAAAACCTGTGGCCATCATCACTCCCCTAGATTGCTGCAGCACCCACCAGGGGGTAGTAGCACCCACTTTGGGAATCACTGCTTTACTCTATAGATATCTCTTGCAATAAAGATATTAAATAGATTTTATTGATAGCTTTTCACAACCCCTAAATTTCCCCCTTACATCTCTCATCTGCCAGATAACTCTTTCCTATGAAAAATATTTTCCAAAAATAAAAAGAAGAGAGAAATCCAGCAAAACTCATCAATAAAATTAAAAGATGAAAAAATACACAACTTTCCATATCTGTAGGCCTTACCTCTGCAAAGCAGTAAAGTCATATGTGTTCTCACCACTCTTGCTTGTGTCTGTGTTTGTACTTATGTGATTTGACAACATTTATTTCAATGATTTGTTGTTATTTCCATTTTCTTTATTGTAGTCTTTGCATATATTATTTATTTATTTTGCTTACTTTATTTTACATGTATGTCTTTCACATGAGGTCATGTAAATTTGTTTGATTTTCATTGAAGTTCATGGGAACTTTCCATTCTTCTCCATATGCATTTTATTCACTGTTTCTTGCAGGATGTTAACATTCCATTCCATTCATTCATCACAAGTTTAGTCCTTCTTCATTCAATGGGCATGTACTTTTTCTCTAGCAATTTGTCTCCATGAAAAAGCTCTGCTAAAATTATTTTTGGTGAACTTTGGGAACTTTTCTCTAACCAATGGCCTCTGTATCTCTATGAATCTTTCAGTAAAAAGATACAGATATTTTTTTACTAAAATAACTTTTAAAAATTTTGTTTACTTTTACTAACATTAAATTACTGGCATAATTCCAAATAGGTATCAAAGAATTATACTGTTTAACAACTCTAACAACAATAGAGTAGTGGGTCTATTCCTACCACTTCTCAAACAGTGACTACTCTCTTCTATTTTCATCTCTCTCATTTTTCTGGGTGTGAGATGAAATGTGTTTATTTTTATTAGAAATTCATGTATTATAAGTAATTTGTGAACATGCCTTCATATCATTACACTTATTCTCTTGAGAATTGTCTATTTCTTTCATCACTTAACTTTTATGAATGGCTTCAGTTTAAAAATATTTGTTAGATGATTATATAGCCTACATACAAAATACTTATAGACGAAATTGTATGTAAAATTTTGTTTTTAAGTTGACTATTTCCCTTTTAAGCCTGAATAGATATTTCTTTTGCATATGTAGAAGTTTTTCAATTTAATGAAGCCAAAAGTATCCATTTTATATTTTCTAATTGCCTCTATCACTGTTTTGTTAATAATTCATCTCCTGCCCATAACATATGTGATCTGATCCTCTTCTAATTTTCATGGCATGGTCTTTACTATTCAGATCACATAATTCATGTGATGCAATGTGTTTGGCTAAGCTTAATTTTTGCCAGATTGCTTTTCACTTTTCATAGTAGTCACATCACATTTATTTCCAAATATATTACTTCCATTTCTTCTACCCAGTGAGATATCCCTTGTAAGGAATATTTTATTTTTAGCATTTAAAATATAATTTATTTATTTTAACATTCTTTTCTTTCTCTTTTAAAATTTTATTCCAAATTTTCTCTTTCCATCTGACCTCCTCCACCCACTGAGAAGCAAGCAATATGATATCAATTTTATACACGGGAAATCATAAGTATTAGCAACAGTGAAAAAATTTAAAAAAATAAAGTGAGACAATGATACTTCAGTTTATTCTTGGAGTTCATGAGTCCTGTTTCTTAGAGTAGATAGCATTATTACATCATGAATTCTTTAGACTTGTATTGGATCATATTATTTACCAGAGTAGCCACATATTTCACAGATGATCATCATTTCAACATTACTGTTATTGTGCACAGTGATCTCACATTTCTTTTCACTTCACTTTGTTTCAGTTCATATAGCTCTTGCTATGATTTTCTGAAACTACTCCCTCATTTCTTATAGTTGTATAATACTTAATCATAATCATATGCCATAACTTTGTAAGCCATTCTACAATTGATGACTATCCCCCCAGGTTCTACTTTTTTGTCAACACAAGCTTAGTCTTTTCTGGATAATTTAAAATTGATCTTTTGTGTGTGTGTGTGTGTGTGTGTGTGTGTGTGTGTGTGTGCGTGTGTGTGTGTGCACATGAATGAATTTCTTGCGTTATCTGCACATCAAATAGTCTGCTCAACTATGGATTTGTTTTATTGTTGGCCACAGTGAAACGAATTCCTTCTGATTGAAACTCCATTTCCCCCTTTGATTATCATTTTTAGCTTTGCAGGATATTATTTTGCTTTGGAAGTTTGAGCTTCTTTGTTTATTTAAATATTCAATTCCATTTTCTTCTCTTACTTCTCATGATAGTGGAATAATTTTGTATAATTTCACTTGCTTTTCCTTGATATTTATGTCTTGCTTCTGACTACTGATAAAATTTGTTTCTGTTATGTGAAAAAATTAACCACTACACCCCTGGAGTTTAATATAATTCTTCTATTGCTCTGTTAGCTATCCATGGATTCTACAGTTTGATGCTTTGCTTTCTGTATTTAGAAATTCCGGAGAGTTTTCTTGTATTCTTTCTTGCATTATGATGTTCAAGGCCTTTCTTTTTTTAAATTCTCCATAACTTTTTTTTTCTCAGAGACTTTTTGATCTTTAAGTTATTTCTAGCCATACTGTCTTTATGGTGAGTTGCTTTGGCTTTTATATAGAAATAAAGTTCTTTTAAATATTTGCCTTTTCCTTTTCTTCTGCCAAAGTTTCCCACATTGCACTATTTTGGTGTCTCCAATCTGTTATTCTTTCCCAATGCCTATATTTGGGTACTCCATCATATATTCAATTTTTTTTCTATTCTGTTATTTGAATTATTTTATTATTATTTTTCTTTTGAGAATGATTTTATCTTGCCTAGACTGAAGTGCATCTACAATTCATGTGCCCCATCCCATACTGCTTGTCATGGATGCTTTATCCTTCTGTGTTTTTCTAATCTGAAGTAGTCCTCCTCCCCTATCTAAACACTTTGGCAGCCTTTACACCTCCTACTCTGAGAGCTCATTATAGCTTTCAGAATTCAATATGGACACCACTGCAGCCCAAAACTCTGGAACTCAAGTGATCCACCAACCTCAGGTTCCTGTGTTAGCAAAGGTTATGGGAACATCATTATGTATAGCTGTTGTTTGTGTTTTAATCTTTGCACACAAATCTGGTTTCTAATATTTACTCTGCTAATTTAGTATTTTAAAGGTTTTATTTCTTTTTTAAATTCTTTCTGCTTTTCTGGCAATAGTATGGTAATCTTAAAAGTTTATGGCTCTCTCTTTTCCATTAGATGATATGAAGGATAACTCTTCATTTGGCTCTATTTTCTCTTAGAGTTTCAACCCAGTCTTTCTTCTGCCATTATAATCCTCTCTTTTATATGCTTGGAAATTAGATTTTTATTTGGATTTTTTTGGATTTTCAGTATTTCTCACTTGTTTCTGATTTCCCTTCATATTTTCATTCCTCCACTGCTCAGACTCCTGAGGCTACATGGCCTCAGGATCTTACAATTGCTAAGACTGAGGGTTTAGTTTAGATAAAATTAATCCTGGGTATAGTGAGGGAGGGAGGGAGGGAGAGAGAGAGAGAGAGAGAGAGAGAGAGAGAGAGAGAGAGAGAGAGAGAGAGAGAGAGAGAGAGTTCCCTTTCTTTCAGACATGGAAGTCTTTTACCCTCTTTCTAGACTTCTCACAATATAGTGCTGCTCATATGTTTACTCTCACCTCTATATTTCCATTATGTGACTGGAGAAAATCATTGTCTGTCCCTCTTCTGATATTTGTAAGGTTAAACTTGTGTCACTGGTAGTGAGGCCTGGACAAGAGAAACATTTGGACCCTGAAGGTAAGCCTGTGAGATTCTTCTGACTGTCCAGTCTATAGAGTGGTTTTGGAGAGGAAATCATATTGAAATTCTTCATATCATTTCATAGAGGTTTTACCTTGTATAATGTTTCTTTTTCTTTTTCATCCTATGAATAAAGCCTTTTTCCTTTTTATAAGAATTTTGGTTTACAGGAGTTTGTGGAAAAATTAATCTATCACCTTGTTCAAATAAGCGAAGAGCAAAATTCTAATGACAAACAACTTTGATAGAGAAGAATGTGGGAGATGTCTAAAGAAAATATATAGGGATTGAAGTGATAATCTTATATTTGAAAAATTTACATACAGAAGTTGAAAGCAATGATAGGTAACTAACAGAGGGTGAAATCAAAAGATAGGAGAATGGGACATGTGATCTTGGAAGAATATGTCAAAACCAATGAAGCTCAAAATAAACTGAAGATCATGATGAATACTAAGGACATTAGCAGTTCTTTGATTTTTTTTAATAATGTGGTTGACAAAAGGAAAATCTGAACAAGGATACAACTTCTACTTAAATGAATTGAACAACTGTGGCATAGTGAGTAGAGTGCAAGGGCTGGAGTCAGTAAGACTCATTTTCCTGAGTTCAAATCTGGCACTAGGTACTTATCAGCTGTGTGACCCTGGGCACACAGCTTGTTTGCTTTAGCTGTAAAATAAGTTGGAGAAAGAAATGGCAAACCATCCAGTTTCTTTTCTAAAACAAAAGAAAACAAAACACAACAAAAGACCTAAAATTAAGCCTCAAAGAGTTGGACACAGCAGAAATGATTGAACAAACAACAAAATATGAAAAGAAAAAAGTGAAGTCTTATTTTTCTTTAAAAATAAAAACAAAGATCACAGTCTCTGTTTTGGAAAACATAAAACAAAAAGTATGTATAGAGAATTAAAACCTAAAATAAATGAGGAAATGGTAATATGACAAAAAAGGGGTTGTCCTTTAATTATTTATTTTAAACCTTACCTTCCGTCTTAGAATTGATATTAAGTATAGATCCAAGGCAGAAAAGTGGTAAGGTCTAGGCAATTGGGGGTATGACTTTCCCCAGATTACTCAGCTAGGAAGTGTCTGTGGTCAGAATTGAAGTCAGGACCTACTGGTGCCAGGATGGACTCCCTATCTACTGAGTTATGCAGTTGTCCATGCTTTAATAATTATTTCAATGAATTCAAGCCTCCAGGTTCAGATAAACAACTGTTAGAATCTCGAGCTGAAAAAATAGTGGCTGAAATTTATACAAGTTACTAATTTGAAAAGAACTTTATATATCTCTTTTTCTTTATATATCTATATGTCCATCCATCTATCTATCTATCCATCTATCTATCTAATACTTTTAAAGTTCTCATTTTTCTTGTAGTTACAATGTTATTTTCCTAGATGATGTAACTGATCCTTGGAGAAGTTAAGTGACTTTTTCATGCAAGTCATAAATCAATGTGTCTTAGACAATATTTGAAGCACATCTTCTGAACTTGAAGTCCAGAACCCTCATACTTTATAGTCTTAAAAAATGTGTATGTAGAAGCTTGTTTTTTGTCAGCATTCTGAAAAGTTGTATACATTGGGAGAGGAACTACAAGCCTGAAAATGGGTAAAAATTATCCCAATTTCAGACATTAATGCATTGCTGGTGGAGTTGTGAATTGTTACAACCATTCTGGATGGCAATTTGGAACTAGGCCCAAAGGGCTTTAAAAGACTATCTAGGGGGCAGCTGGGTAGCTCAGTGGATTGAGAGCCAGGTCTAGAGACAGGAGGTCCTAGGTTCAAATCTGGCCTCAGACTCTTCCCAGTTGTGTGACCCTGGGCAAGTCACTTGACCCCCATTGCCTACCCTTAGCACTCTTCTTCTTCTTCTTCTTTTTTTTTACATTTTTAAACCCTTAACTTCTATGTATTGTCTCATAGGTGGAAGAGTGGTAAGGGTGGGCAATGGAGGTCAAGTGACTTGCCTAGGGTCACAGAGCTGGGAAGTGTCTGAGGCCAGATTTGAACCTAGGACCTCCCTTCTCTAGGCCTGACTCTCAATCCACTGAGCTACCCAGATGCCTCCCTTACCACTCTTCTGCCTTGGAGCCAATACACAGTATTGACTGCAAGATGGAAGGTAAGGGTTAAATAAAAAAAATTTTAAAAAGACTATCTGCCTTTTGATCTAGCCATAGCACTGCTTTGTTTATACCCCAAAGAGATGATAAGGAAAAAGACTTGTATAAAAATATTATAGCTGCATTCTTCGTGGTGGCAAAAAATTGGAAAATGAGAGAATGCCCTTCAATTGAGGAATGGCTGAACAAATTGTGGTTGGTATCTGTTGGTGATGGAATACTATCTCACTTGAAGGAATAAAGAACTGGAAGAATTTAATGTGTGTAAATGGAATTAGCTTACCCCCCATTCATAGTTAAAATTCTAGCCACCAAAGATAATGTCATCCCCATCTCCCTTAGTGGGGAGGGGAGGGGAGTTACCCACATGTGAGAATAAGTAACAAATCAAGAACAAGGGACTGCCCAAAGGGCAGTCCAAAACAGTGTTGAGGCTGCCATTTGTCCACTTGAATTAGAGGTGGACCTCCAGGAAGTGATGAAAGATGCTGTCCTTCAAGTATGATAGTAACTTCCTGTTAAAGGAGTTGTCACTTGAACTTGGTGTAGAAGGATCTCAGCTGAGACCTCAGACTTCTTCCCCTCTGAATTGTCATGTGGGTAAGTTAGGCTGACTTCCTTTCCTACCTTGGCATTTCTAGAGTCTCTACCTCAAGGAGGCTTCTTTGCCTCTCTAATTGCTAAGGCCGTATGGCTAGTAGCCTAGTTTAATTAATCTCTTAACTTTCACCAGGTCTAGACCTCTGCTGGTCTGGGCCAGAGTTTTTCTCTCTCTTTTTCCCTACCTTCAACCTTCCTAATTGTAAATAAACTTCCATAAAAGCCATCCTGACTTGGGTCTATTTTTAATTATGGAATCAATCTAAATCTGATTGATTCCTGGTGACCACACCTTATATATATATATATATATATATATATATATATATATATATATATATATATATA
>NC_058131.1:98425260-98454164 GCF_016433145.1 Gracilinanus agilis
TATATATATATAAATTTGCCTCTTACACATGTGAACTGGAATGACCTCCATGAATTGATGCAGAGTGAAAGGAGCAGAACCAAGAGAACATTGTACACAGAGACTGATACACTGTAGTACAAATTGAACATAACTGACTTCTCTACTAAAAGCAATGCAAGAATCCAGAGCAAGGCTGAGGGACTTATGAGAAAGAAAACTAGCCACCTTCAGAGGAAGAACTGTGGGAGGAGAAACACAGAGGAAAAACAACTGCTTGAACACATGGGCCAATAGAGATATTATTGGGGATGTAGACACTAAACGATGACTATAGTCCAACTATCAATATTATGGAGTTAGGTCTTAATCAATGATACATGTAAAACCCAGTGGAATTGTAAGTTGGCTAAAAGGGGTTAGGGGCTTGGGGAGAGGGAAAGAACATGAAACATGTAACTATGGGAAAATATTCAAAATAAAAATATAATTTAAAAAATTATCCCAATTTCATAAAAAGATGTCAGGTTCATTTTCCAAGTTATAAGATCTGACTTTGACATAAGTTCTTGAAAAAATTCTAGAATATGTTGTCAAAATAATTTGGAACATTTTTAAATAATGATCACTAAGAGCCAACTTGAATTCATCAAAAGCATTTCATGCAAGAATAACCTCATTTTCTTTTTTTGACAGAATTACTGGGGTGTTGGAGCAAAAAAATGTTATGGATTCAGAATGCCTGGATTATATAGCAAAACATTTAACAAAATCTTTTTGCTGAGTTCTTATGGACAAAATGAAATGACATAGACTAGGTGAACTAGAGTGAAGCCTATTAAACACTTGATTAAATGATCCATGCTAAAGAATAGTGACTAATGGATTTTTCTACACAATTTTTTTCAGTTAGTAAAAATCTACCTTCTTTCCCTCACATCTTCTTCCCATCTATCCTTTTCACCAACTGAAAAAAAAATAAAGAAAAACAAAATCCTTTTACAATATATGTGGTCAAGTAAAACAAATTCTTGTAATGGTTATATGCAAAGAAATATTTACCAGTCTACATTCCTTAGTGTATAACCTCTTTGTCAGAAAATGGGTAGGAGATTTCATCAGAAGTCATTTGGACTTGTGGTTGGTCATTGTGTTAACAATGATTAATTGATATTAACCTGGAGTGTTGTCACTAGTGATATTCAGCAGATATCTGACCCTTGCCCTATTCTATTCAAATTTTTATCAGTGCCTATTTATAATTGCTATAAATTGCAAATTTATAATTGTTATAAATAAAATTAAAATCTGAACAAGCTGTTAAACCTTATTAGAATGGTTCCAGAAAGAACCTGACCAAATGAAATGAGCATCAAAATATAATTTAAAAATACAAGAAGATTGTTTCTAGAGTACTAGGCATATAAACAAAACTTGAGTTCACATATATATGATGAAGAGTCATGGCTTTGCATCAATTCATGTGAAAAAGATCTGGGGCTTATTGTGAATTCAAGCTTGTTGTAAGTCAACAATATGACATGGTAACCAGAAATACTAATGTAGTCTCAGGCTTTATTAATATCAAGTGTCCTCAATAAGGAAAGAGGTTATCCTTTTATAGTCTGCATTGCATAAAGCAACATCTATAACATTGTGTTCCATTTTATGAACAATATTTTAGGAAACACACTGACAATCTGGAAAGTATATCTAGAGGAGGGTAAAAAGTATGGCAGGAGGCCCAGAAAGCAAGGCATGCAAGGATCAGCAAAAGGAAATAGAGATATTTAGAATGGAGAATGAAGGAGAAACATGGAACTCAAATACATTCTACTGACCAGGCCTCTGCTTATGCTTGTCAAACTCTATAATTCAAGTCCTCTTCTTATTTTTCCCTCACTACAATTTACCAGGGACATACTTCTGCCTAACATTCTGAGAGGTATCTACCTCATGACTGAGTACCTGGGAATGCTGACAATCTATCTGAACTCATTTCTCAATTATTAATAAATTCCAACCCCTACCATACCATCTTCATTCCAGTGATTCTGAGACCTTGGCTATCATTATTTCAATTTGTTCTCTGTCCCCTGTCTGCTTACTCCAGAATTTCCTTCTCCAGGTCCTCATCTCTCTCTTCACAACTTCTCACTCTAAAGCCACCCACTTCTTCCACTGAGTTCTTTTGAATGTCTATCTGTAATCAATTTACTTTCCCTTTAAATGTTTTCCTTTCTGGCATATTCCATCTTTGATAGTCACTAGACCTTGGTTCCTTTCTTATGGCAGCTTCATTGGAAACTAGCCTTTCCAGCTCTGATTATACTTTCACTCATACCCCACTCTCTACTCAATGTGGTGGAGGTGATGTAGTTGTAATGTTCTTTATTCTCCATTGCTACTTTGAGGCTCTCCCTCTAGCACCACCACTGATTAATGTCTCCTTCTTTGTAGTTCATTCAATCCATATTTACCACACATTCATAATTCTGATAGCTGATAACTACAGATCTCCAGATAAATCTCCTTCTTTCGTCAATGATTGCAGTGCCTGGCTTTCAGTTTTGTTTTGTTTTTCTCCTCCCCAACACCTTGCTTCATATTAGGAAACTCCAACCTATATATTGATATTCCTATAACCTCTCCAGACTTTCAGTTCCTCAACTAAATCATCCACTCTCATCTCCTCCTTGATTACTTCAGCTACACATAGAGGCAGTTATGCCACAAATATTTATGTTGATGAAGTCTGAGATTCCTTTATCTTAAAACCTGTTGTAATTCTACTTTTCCCTCTGCCTTGCAGCTTCCATTCATGCTTTTTTTAAATACTATCACCAATGCCTCTGTCCTCAGGAATTTCCCTAATATAATCCCTATATAATATAATCCCTAAACTGATTAAACTGGTTATATTCTCCTTTTCCTGTAGTTATTCCTTAGTGAATCTGTTCACACTACCTTCTTTTCTTAATTCTTTTGCCTCCTTAACCTATTGAAGGTCTTAGCCTGCTAAGCATCAGCTGTAATTTATTTTCACTACCTGTGCTTCAACTCATGTGCTGGTAAACAAAATTGGAGAAAAAATCAGAAAACCTTGCTTACCAAGTGATTCCACTGCAAATTTATGTATGTGATTTCAACTGGGCCCTGGATGCCACAAGACAAACCTTTTGCACTTCTCTTATCAATTTTCTTTTCTTTATTATAAATTATAATAATGTTTTATTATTGTAATAAATTCATAATCATCCCACTCAGCACAGAGGTTTTTCTAAACCTTTTCATTCCTTTGCAAACCTCTCACAACTCCCTCTCTCTCCCACCCTTTCAACTAAAGACCTTGCCTCATATTTCACTGAAAAAAATTGAGAAATTCACAAAAAATTCCTTATTCTACTCTCCTTGTCTTCATTCACTGATATCTTTTGCCACCATCTCTTTCAATTGTTTCACATGAAGTGTTAGCCTCTCTTTTTTAGCAAATCCAACAGTTCCACATAAATAAGGAATCCCATTCCATTTCATATTCTCTGGCAGATCTCTCTCTTCTACCATACTCATTCACTTATATTTTGTTGTCCTCCTGTCTGCTGGATTCTTCCCCAACCTTTGTGGTTAAATTACTTGAGAAGACCATTTTCAATCCATCACTCCACTATTTTCTCTCTCACACTCTCTTTTTAATTCTTTGCTGTCTGACTGACATCTATTTGTACAGCTCTAAGCTCTCTTTTCAGTCTGACACCTCCAACTGGCTTTTAGACATTTAAAACTGAATGTTTCATAGGAATTACTCAATGTCTCCAAAACTGAACTCAATACCTTTATCTCCCAATCCTTTTCCTCTCACTATCTGTTCTTTGACTATAGAGAGTATCACCATCTTCCAAGACATCCAAGCTTGACATCTAGGTGTCATCCTCAACACTTCACTCTTTTACCCCTTTCCCATATCCAATTCAATGGCAATCCCAGTCCAAATTTCCAATCCCATTCTAATGCCTACAATTCTACCTTTGTAATATCTCTTAGATATGCTTTTTTTTCTTTTCTATTACACTAATATAACCCTGGTGCAGGTACTTAGTCACCTATACTTAGACAATTGCAATAGATGTCTGGTTGATCTCCCTCCCTGAATTCTCTCCCCACTCTAGTTTATCCTCTACTCAGTTGTTAAATTGATCTTCCTAAAGTATAGATCTGCCTTGTTACCTTCCTACTCAGTGATCTTTAGGAGATCCATGTCATCTCCAGGTTCAAATATAAAGTCATGCTTTTGTCATTTGAGACTTTCAGTAACCTGGCCTTCTCATTCTGTTTTAGATTTTTTTACCTTTGTTTCTCATTGTCTCATTTTCAAATGAAATATTTGTAAAGCTCTTAGCACAGTGCCTGTCAAGAGAAGTTATTCCTGTCTCCTCCCACTTCTCTGCATGTAGACTGTGATTCCTGAACCTGGCCTCCTTACTGTTCCTCCCACCTGACATCCCCATCTCCCAACACCCTAAAATTTTACTGGCTTTCTTCAATGTCTGCAATTTTCTTAATTATCCTGTCTGTTTCCTAGCTACTCTGGCATCCTTCCTATCTCCACCACCTACAAGAAGTTTTTTGTGCAACCCCTAGTTGCCAGGCCCTTACCTCCATTGATTATCTCCAATTTATAATTTATGTACTTTGTCCATAGCTATTTGTATGCTGTATTGTCAATTAAACTTGATCTCTTTAAGGGCAGAGCCTAGTTGATATTGCTGTGTTGTTTTTTCTTCTTTCATTGTATCATCAGCACTTAATAAAGTGCCTGGCACATATCAGATGCTTAATTAATTCTTGTTGACTGATTCATTGGCAAAGAAAAAGTTTAGAATGAATGTCTCTTTTAAACTCTTTAAAATCTGACTTATGGAAGAGAAATAAATTTATTTGTTTACAGTACAGAACTGGTATAGAATGGTGGGAAGTAAAGAGAAGTAGATTTTGTCTAATTTTATGGAGGGATAAGGTCTTATCTATTAGAGGTGACCAAAAATGAAGTCAGTTTTCTGACTTCAGGAACCACTTCCCCAGTAATAGACATCAGGTAGAAATCTGATTGCTGTGACATTTTTTCTTGATTTTGAATAATTCTCTAATTATCTACTTTTTAAATATTTAATGCATTTTTCTCTTTCTCTTATCTCTCTCACTCCACCTGGGAAAACAAATAAGCTTATACGATATGTGGCTAATAAAAACAAAAAAATGGACAAATCTTCACATTGACTATGTCCAAGCAAGTGTGGTGTTATTTAGGTACAGATTACACCAGGTAACCAGAAATGCTTCTTCCCACTCTTAGATTTTACTTTTCTTTCCTTCTCTAGCACAAGACATATGAGTTCCAGAGTCAGAATAGGACTGTGGCAGGGGTGAGATGGCTGGAGAAGAAATTCTTATTATTAATTGGATCTTTTGAATGTCTATGAGGGGCTTCCACTTCTGGGAGCTAAGATGTTGGAGTAAGGAATGTACAAAGCTTGTCAAACCCATCTCTAGGCAACAACAACAAAAAATAGAAAAAATCCTCAAAATGAATTCTGGATCAGTGGAACCAAGAGAAGACAGTGTGAAGCAGTATTTCAGTCCAAAACAGCATTGGTAGATAGCAAAGAGAGCCCATATTAATGAGGTATATGGGGATCATGCAATCTTGTAGAACTTGAATGTGTTACAACACAAGCAGGAGGGGAAGGAATACCGCTGGGTTCAGTCTAGACTCAATAGAGGGAGAGCAGAAACCAATTGAATGTGATGCAAGTGGTAGTAGGAGGACCATAGACCAGTATAATCTAGCTGTATCTGAGCCCAACAGAACCCAAGAATGGCAAGGGAGAAACTCAGTCTTCAGCCCAACAAGATCCAGTTACAGCAAAAGAGGGCAGAAAATAGCTCAACCTATTGCAAAATGCAAATGGAAAGAAGAGCAGTAAGCCTTCCCTCTATAGGCCAGCCAGACCCATTCTTCAAAGTGCTCAATTTTGGCCCAAGAGGCAAGAGGTAGTTGAGCCAATCCCAAGCACTGAAACAGATAACAACACAAGTTCAAGATAGTATTCCTTCTACTCCATGAATGGAGTTAAGCTTCAATATATAGGCAAAGTCATTTTTAAAAGTCTTTCCAAATAAGCAAAAGACAAAAACAAAACAAACAAACAAAAAAAATCTGACCCTAGAAAACTACTTCAGAAACAGAGATGACAAAATACAAGCTCAAAAGAGAAAAGCAATACAAAAATGATAAAACATGTTAAACTTCAAAGGAAAATATGAAAGGATGTCAAGCCCAAAATGAATTCCTAGAAGATTTCTAAAAGAGAATTTTTTTAAAAGAGAAGGAAAAATGGAAAATAAAATGATAGAAAAATCCAGCAGCTTGGAATAAAAAAAATCATTGAAGAAATGGTTCCCCCCCCCAAAGAAGCACAAATATTCAAACAGGAAAATAATTTCCTAAAAATCAGAGTACAAAACCTCAAAGAAGATAATAATTCTCAAAAAATTAGAGTTGGAAAAATGGATGCTAATGATTCCATAAGACTTTAGAAAACAAAATGAATTCATAATATGGAAATAGGTCTTGATCAATGACACATGTAAAATCTAGTGGAATTGTGCATTGGCTATGGGAGGGGGTGTGAAGAGGGGAGGAAAAGAACTTGAATCCTATAACCATGGAAAAATGTTCTAAATTAATTAATTAAATAAAAATTTTAAAGGAAAGAAGAAAACCAATGATGCTAAGAAAAGAAAAGTAAATTCAAAAGAACAAAAAATAGGAGAAAATCTGAAATAGCTCACTTGGAAAACAAAACAAAACAAAAACAACTGACATGAAAAATAGACCAAGGAAAGATAACCAAAGGATCATTGATTAAGAAATCTACAATAGAAAAAAAAAAATCCTGGAAACCATATTGCAACAAATTATCAGGAAATCTGCCCTGATATACTTGAACAAGGGGAGGGAAAAAATGAAAAGAATCCACCAATCATTACCTGAAAAATATCCCAAATTAAAAGCTCACAAGACTATTATTGCCAAATTCCAGAACTCAGAAAATACTGCAATAGTCCACCCCCCCAACACCCCCAACAATTCATATGTTGTGGAGTCACAGTTAGAATTACACAGAACATAGTAACTTCTACATTAAGGATCAGAAATTGTTGAATAGATATACTGCAAGGCAAAGAATCTAGGATTTCAACCATGAACCACCTATCCCACCAGACAGCATAAAAAACAAGGGGAAGAAATTTATGTTTACGGAAATAGAAGATTTCTGGGCATTCTTGATGACAAAGCCAGTGTGGATAACAAAATTCTGTAATGTAATTTGACACTCAAGAGAAGCATAAAAATGCAAACAAAACAGAAAAATCAAGTACTCAATGCAGTTAAAACTAAATATATTCTTTTAAGATAAAGTGATAAGTAGAATACTTAAGATATCTATGTTATAAGGGATACTTAAGGTACTTAAAGTTATTAAAATACTTAAGGTACTCAAGGGAATCAATGGGATTATATTGATTACATTATTAGATAGGAAGGTGATAACTAAGATACTTAAAATAGCTACACATGGATTGTACTTAGCTAAAAGTAATTGAGATATTTAATGTACTAAAGGAAATTAATGGGGCCAAATAGATTACATTGCTACATGAGAAAGGTAATAATTAAAATATTTAAGATATCTAAGATACTCGAGTTAACTAAGGTATGTAGGATACTTAGAGTACTCATGATACTTATTAACTTTATCACTAGTAGGCAGTGAATAGAATCATACTTAGAAAGTGCTAGGGAGTAGGATGAAAATGATGGGATAATATTCAAAAAATTAAAATTAGAGGATGCAAAAGAGAAAAATCAGGGAAAGAGAAAAGGAGAGCAGGATGGAGAAAATTTATCTCACATGAGAAGTTGCACAAGATTTAAGACAATGGACAAGTAGTGGGCAATCCTTGAACCATACTTTCATCAGAATTGGCACAAAGCAAAATAACATGTACATTAAGTGGGCTATAGAAACCTATAGAAAGTGGTTGGTGGGCAAAATGGAGGATGAACATAGGAGGTGATAGAACCAAAACATTTGTGAACAGGAAATTTGAGAAAGATAAAAAGGAAAAAAATAAGATATGAGGAAATACACAGTTCATAATCTGAATGTGAATGTGAATGGGATGAACTCATCCATAACAGTTCATAATCTGAATGTGAATGTGAATGGGATGAACTCATCCAAGCAGAGTGAATTAAAATCCAGAATCCTGAAGTAACCTCTCTATAAGAAACATTTTTAACATGGAGACACAGAATAAATAAAAGGACTGGAGCATAATCTATTATGCTTCAACTAAAGTTAAAAAAAAAAGCAGTGACAAAATAGACAGTGAAATAACAACAGTACTAAATATATATGCACCAAATTGCACTTTAAACAAATTCCAAAAGGAGAAATTACATGTTACAAGAGAAAATAAATAATAAAACTTTATCAGTATGAGACATTAACCTTCCCCCTGTCAGAACTAGATAAATCAAACCAAAAAATTAAACAACAAACAAAACAAGGAGGTGAAAATAAGTTAGAACAATTAGACTTACCAAACCACTGGAGAAAATTTAAGAGAATAGAAAGAAATATACTTTTTTTCAGCAATATTTAGCACCTTCACAAAAATTGACAATATAAAAGTTTATAAATCATCATAACAAAATGCAGAATAGAAATATCAATCTAATCTTCTTTAGAACATAATGCTATAACACACTCAATGAAAGGGTATAAAACAACAACAACAACAACAACATGACTAAAGATAGTTTAAATTTCTTCATCCCAGAACCACTTATTCATATCTTTTGAACATTTATCAATTAGGAAATGACTTTTCTTTTAATTTTGACTTAGTCCTTTAAATATATATATATACACATGTGCATATATATACATATATACGTATATATATATGAAATGTGGTCCTTGTCAAAGATACTTGCTATAAATATTTTCCCAATTTTAAAATTTCCTTCCTGATCTTTGTTGCCTTAGTTTTGTTTGTGCAACTTTATTGTAGTAAAAGTTATCTATTTTACATCTTCTAATGTTCTTTATGTCTTGCTTGGTCATGGATTCTTCCCTTCCCTTCCACAGGTATGACAGGTAAACTATTTTGGACTTCCCTAAATTTTTTATGATATAACCCTTTATTTCTAAATTATATATCCATTTTTTACTTTATCCTGTATACATGTATTTATGGCATGAGGTACTGGTCTATGCATAGTTTCTGCCATACTTTTTTCCAGTTTTTTCAGCAGTTTTTGTTGAATAGTGTCTATTTCTAAAAGCTTGGATCTTTGATTTTGTCAAACATAAGGCTACTCATTGTTCTTTACTACTATGTGTTGAGTGTTTAAACTATTTCATTGATTCACCACTTAATTGCTTAGCCAGGACCAGATTGTTTTGATGGTTGCTGCTTTATAATGCCATCTGAAATCTGGTACAGCTTATTTATTTATATTTTTAGCTATTCATGCTTAACAACAGTTATCATAAACTCTCCTTCAGCATTAATCATGTGCTCCTTATTTACTCAGGATGAGTCTCAAGGGTACTGAAAGTATGTCCCAATTATGAAGCATTTGACTTTGGAGGTAGCCATTACTGAACTACTCTATGGAACCAGCTCAGTTGAGAATGATGATTCTCTCACAGCAGAACTTGGTAGTATTTGTTACTCACCAAATAGAGTGTAAGTTTAACAGCAGAAAGGAAATAGTTTTAGTGATTATTTCATGCTTTCTAATATTCACACACCCATATTCATGAAGTGCTGACTTAAAGTTCATATCTCAAAACTCTTATTCCTCAGAGTTGGATCTAATGGTTTGGGGGGTGGGATTTAATTTGGGCACTGTAAAAATCAAAATTAATATACAATAACTTCAAATATTATATTTTATAAGATGCATTAATCACTAGAAGTAAAGGAATAAAAAGGTAATTATTTAACAAAATAAAACCACATGCTTATGGATAATCTACCTGCTCAATAGGCCCAATCCATCAAAGCCTACATAAGGAGGAAAGAGACCTAGACATGGAACTCCATCCAATTTATCTCCTGTCTATGTCATCACGCAATGACAGAAAGTGAATGGGCTCCTGGGTAATGTATTTCAAAGGCACAAGATTTCAATTAAACAGCACTAAACCTTGAGGAAAGCCTAGAGATGGAGAGACTTTTTAGGTAGATTTTCTTGCATGTTGAGGGAACTTCTTTGACCTTGTTTTGAGCACAATATGGAAAAAATCTAGGACTTCTTTTTGCTTTCTTTAACAGTGTGCACTTTGCTGCATAAACATCTCTTTCTGCCCATTTTATGACCTGGAGGTGATATCAATCAATAAATGAGAATTGTAAAAGAGAAGAGTTGGTAATAGAACATTTTATTGCTTCTGAAATAGTCCCATTTCCTTAGATTTTCATAATATACATCTATGTGGACTCTGGCTCCAGAAAGTTTTAAAAAGCTCATTTTGCCAACACCTTCTATTCTACCTGCCTAGGCTGGATAGCCACATTAGATAAAAGAAGGAGGAAGAAGACAAAGTGGGATATTGGAAATGGTTTTCTCAGGAAGCAGTAAAAACTACTATCCTAAATATATAGTATTTACTTGTTAAAGTTCAGAACTGGCAAATGGATTTTTGTATATGATAGTAAAGAGGCTACACTTCTCTACCCAAGAGCCCATTTCCTCCCATTTGGAAGGTAAGTGCCTCCCACCTAAAGCATCACTGGGAGAAAAAAGAGGATTCTCAACAAAAAGACACATTATTTTCCTCTCTTTGGTGAGAACAGGGAATAGATTTTCTGAAAACTTAAGAGCTTAAGTTTTTCATAATAAAAAGTTATTTTGTTCTAGTCTTACACAGTAATCTAGACTTCAGATAAAACTGAAACATGTAAGAGTTCTACATATTTCTTCCATTTTTAATTCAAATTAATCCAATTCAATTAAAGAAGCATTTATTATTCATACCCTGATGTAAGGCATAGTGGTAGTTGCTGAGAATGTAAAGATAAAAAATGAAAATGTCTTTCTTCAAGGACCTCACATTTTATTCAGGATTGCAAGAAACATACAATATGCCTATAGATGAGTAAATATCTTTGTCATCTTGGCATCCTTTTTTCCAGACAGACAAAATACATTATGGGGCAGTGGTAAAATGCACCATCATTGAGGAGAGAGGTATGGAGTAGAGCCAAGAGAGTTGACATTTAGACCTGCATTTCCAATAACTTTCTAGATCTGTTTTTGGGCAAATAACTTAAATAGTTCCTTTCTTTACACATGCTCTTAGTATATATAAAGTTCTATGCCGCTTTCTACATTGAATATGATAACATTTAACAGCCAGCAGATCAGAGTTAAGATGTACTTATGTCTTCTAGCTCCATAGTCTATCATTGTTCTTCCCACTATAATAATGAACCTAAGACATAGTCACTTCACCTACAGTGTAGCTCAGGAGAAAATTGTAAAACAACCCTTTTAAGCAAAATATCATTGTGTTCAATATAATTAGAAAGAGACCTAAGAAATCAGAGTAGATAAGGGGGATGGGAGAGAGAAATGTCATGCATCAACAACTGAAAGACATCTAATTTTGCTGTGCTGAGAGAAGGAAAGAGACTCCAGACAGGGACACCAGTATGAGGACAAACCCTAAATAAGTAATATTTTCAGTATTATTTCCTCAGAGTTTGTTTTGTTTACCATATTCTATCCTTGCTCTAAACTCTCTTCTCCATTCTCCTCCTTACCTCTTGTTTCTCCTGAAGGTAGTAGTGGATTTTAGAATCCAGCTCTGTGTGTGTGTATGTGTATATATTCTTCCTTCAGCCCAGTTTAAATGTAAATGAGATTCAAGTATCAGCCTCTCTCCATATCAGTCCTTTGTTTGTATAGATGTTTCCTTCCACACCTTGATTATGTACATACTTTCCCCTAATCTTCTTTTACTTTTCTCCCAAACCTCCTGCCCCCATGTATTTTCTTCTTCCTTTCTTTTATAGTTTTTTCTTTTTAAAATGATCGGGTTTAATTTCCCCATATATGCAGTTTATTTATGCTTAGTTGTTTATGAAGGTTAATTTATGTTTCTTTTATTTATGTTGAATTGTTTTTTATTTAAATATTTTTAAGAAAATTTTTCCATGGTTATATGATTGCTGTTTTTACTTTCCCCTTCACCCCCTTTAAACCCCCCACCCCCATAAACAACACACATTTCTACTGGTTTTAACATGTGTCATCAATCAAGACTTATTTCCATATTATTGATATTTACATTGGTGTGGTTGTTTCCAGTCTGTTTCTTCAATAATGTCCGCATCAATCCATGGGTTAAAGCGGTTGTTTTTCTTCTGTGTTTCCACTCCTGCAGTTCTTCCTCTGAATGTGGGTAGTGCTCTATTCCATAAGTTTCTCCAGATTGTCCTGGGTCTTTGCATTACCAAAAGTACAGAAGTCCATTACATTCGATTTTACCACAGTGTATCAGTCTCTGTGTACAATGTTCTTCTGGCTCTGCTCCTTTCACTCTGCATCAATTCCTGGAGGTCTTTCCAGTTCACATGGAATTCCTCCAGTTTATTATTCCTTTGAGCATGAGAGTATTCCATCACCAGAATATCCCACAATTTGTTCAGTCATTCCCAATTGAAGGGCATACCCTCATTTTCCAGTTTTTTTGCCACCACAAAAAGCACAGCTATACATATTTTTGTACAAGTCTTTTTGTCTATGATCTCTTTGGGGTACACACCCAGAAATGCTATGGCTGGCTCAAAGGGCAGGTAGTCTTTTAGAGCTCTTTGGGCATAGTTCCAAATTGCCATCCTGAATGGTTGCATCACTTCACAATTCCATCAGCCATGCATTAATGTTCCAATTTTGCCACATCTCCTCCAACATTCATTATTCTCCCTTGCTATAATTTTAGCCAATCTGTTAGATTTGAGGTAGTACCTTAGAATTGTTTTGATTTGCATTTCTCTAATTATTAGAGATTTAGCACACTTTTTCATGTGCTTATTGATAGTTTTGATTTCTTTATCTGAAAATTGCCTATTCAGGTTCCTTGCCCATTTATCAATTGGGGAATGGCTTGATTTACCTCCTTGCATATTTGAGTTATTAGACCTCTGTCAGAGTTTTTTGTTATAAAGATTCTTCCCAGTTTGCTGTTTCCCTTCTGATTTTGGTTGTATTGTCTGTGTTTGTACAAAAACTTTTTAATTTAATATAAGCAAAATTATTTATTTTACATTTTATAATGTTTTTAACTCTTCCTTGGCTTTAAAATTTTCCCTTTCCCATAGATATGACAAGTATACTCTTCTGTGGTGACTTAATTTACTTAAAGTTTCCTTCTTTATATTCAGGTCATTCACCCATTCTGAATTTATCTTGGTGTAGGGTGTGAGATGATGATCTAAATCTAATCTCTCCCATATTGTTTTCCAATTTTCCAATCAGTTTTTCTCAAATAGTGGATATTTGTCCCCAAAATTGGGCTCCTGTTTATTACACACAGTCTTGCTGACGTCACTTACACAAAGTCTATTCCACTAATCCTCCTTTTTCTCTGTTAGCTAGTACCATATTGTTTTGATGACCACTCTTTTATAGTATAGTTTAATATCTGGTACTGCTAGGCCACCTTCCTTCACGTTTTTTTTTCATTATTTCCTTTGATATTATTGATCTTTTGTTCTTCCAAATGAACTTTGTTATAGTTTTTTTTCTAATTCAGTAAAAAATGTTTCTTGGTATTTTGATAGGTATGGCATGAATTAGGTAAATTAATTTGGGTAGAATGTTCATTTTTATTATGTTAGCTCATCCTACCCATGAGCACTCAATGTTTTTCCATTAGATCTAGTTTTAATTGTTCGGAAAGTTTTTTGTAGTTGTGTTCGTATAATTTCTGTATTTGTTTTCGTAGATAGCCCTAAGTATTTTATATTGTCTAGGGTGATTTTAAATGGTGTTTCTCTCTCTACCTCTTGCTGTTGTGATGTGTGGGAAATAAATAGAAATGCTGATGATTTATGTGCATTTATTTTGTATCCTGCAACTTTGCTAAAGTTGTTATTTCTACTAGCTTTTTAGTTGATTCTCTAGGATTTTTTAAGTAGACCATCATATCATCTGCAAAGAGTGAGAACTTAATCTCTTTATTGTCTATTTTAATACCTTCAATTTCTTTTTCTTCTCTAATTGCTACTGCTAGTGTTTCTAGTACAATGCTAAATAATAGAGGTGATAATGGGCATCCTTGTTTCATGTCTGATCTTATTGGGAAGGCTTCTAATTTATCCCTATTACATATGATGATTGATGATGGTTTTACATATATACCGTTTATTATTTTTAGGAAAGGTCCTTCTATTCCTATACTTTCTAGTGTTTTTCAACAGGAATGGACGTTGTATTTTGTCAAAGGCTTTATCAGCTTCTATTGAGATAATCATGAGGTTTTTGTTGCTTTGCTTGTTGATATGGTCAATTATGTGAATGGTTTTCCTGATGTTGAACCATCCTTGCATTTCTGGTATAAATCCGACCTGATCATAATGAATAACCCTTGTAATAACTTGCTGGAGTCTTTTCGCTAGTATTTTGTTTAAGATTTTTGCATCTATGTTCATTAAGTATATTGGTCTGTAGTTTTCTTTCTCTGTTTTTGATCTACCTGGCTTTGGCATCAGTACCATATTTGTATCATAAAAGGAGTTTGGTAGAATTCCTTCTTTGCTTATTATGTCAAATAGTTTATATAGTATTGCAATTAGTTGTTCTTTGAATGTTTGATAGAATTCACTTATGAATCCATCTGGCCCTGAGGATTTTTTTTTAGGGAGTTCTTTGATGGCTTGTTCAATTTCTTTTTCTGAGATGGGATTATTTAAGTATTCTATTTCTTCTACTGTTAATCTAGGCAATTTATATTTTTGTAAATATTCATCCATCTTACCTAAGTTGCTATATTTATTGCCATTTAACTGGGCAAAATAGTTTTTTTTAAATATTTATTAATATTCATTTTTAACATGGTTACATGATTCATGCTCCTACTTTCCCCTTCACCCCCCACACTCCCCCCCCCACCCATGGCCAATGCACATTTCCACTGGTTTTAACATGTGTCATTGACCAAGACCTATTTCCAAATTGTTGATAGTTGCACTGTAGTGGTAGTTTTGAGTCTACATCCCCAATCATGTCTGCCTCAACCCATGCGTTCAAGCAGGTATTTTTTTTATACGTTTCCTCTCCTGCAGTTCTTTCTCTGATTGTGTATAGTGTTCTTTACCATAAGTTCCTCATAACTCTCCTGTGTCATTGCATTGCTGCTGGTACAGAAGTCCATTATATTCATTTTTACCATAGTATATCAGTCTCTGTGTACAGTGTTCTTCTGGCTCTGCTCTTTCACTCTGCATCAATTCCTGGAGGTCTTTCCAGTTCACATGGAATACCTCCAGTTTATTATTCCTTTGAGCACAATAGTATTCCATCACCAGTATATACCACAATTTGTTCAGCCATTCCCCAATTGAAGGACATACCCTCCTTTTCCAGTTTTTTGCCACCACAAAAAGCACAGCTATAAATATTTTCATACAAGTCTGTTTATTTATGATCTCTTTCGGGTACAAACCCAACAATGGTCTGGCTAGATCAAAGGGCAGGCATTCTTTATAGCCCTTTGAGCATGATTCCAAATTGCCAGCCAGAATGGTTGGATCAGTTCACAACTCTACCAGCAATGCATTAATGTCCCAATTTTGCCACATCCCCTCCAGCATTCATTAATCTCGCCTTCTTTCATTTTAGCCAATCTGCTAGGTGTTACCTGAGAGTTGTTTTGATTTGCATTTCTCCGATTATAAGAGATTTAGCACACTTTCTCATGTGCTTATTGATAGTTTTGATTTCTTTACCTGAAAATTGCCTATTCATGTCTCTTGCCCATTTATCAATTGGGGAATGGCTTGATTTTTTATACAATTGATTTAACTCCTTGTATATTTGATTAATTAGACCCCTGTCAGAGTTTTTTGTTATAAAGATCTTTTCCCAATTTGTTGTTTCCCTTCTGATTTTGGCTACATTGTTTTTATTTGTACAAAAACTTTTTAGTTTAATATAATCAAATCCATTTAATTTACATTTTGTAATTTTCTCTGACTCTTGCTTGGTTTTAAAATTTTCCCTTTCCCATAGATCTGACAGGAATACTGTTCTATGTTCAGCTAATTTTCTTATAGTTTCCTTCTTTATATTCAAGTCATTCACCCATTCTGAATTTATCTTGGTGTAGGGTGTGAGATGTTGATCTAAACCTTATCTCTCCCGTATTGTTTTCCAATTTTCCCAACAGTTTTTGTCAAATAGTGGATTCATGTCCCAAAAGTTGGGCTCTTTGGGTTTATCATACCCTGTCTTGCTGATGTCATTTACCCAGAGTCTTTTCCACTGATCCTCCCTTCTGTCTCTTAGCCAGTACCATACTGTTTTGATGACTACTGCTTTATAATATAGTTTAATATCTGGTACTGCTAGGCCACCTTCCTTCACGTTTTTTTTTCATTATTTCCCTTGATATTCTTGATCTTTTGTTATTCAAAATGAACTTGGTTATAGTTTTTCCTAATTCAGTAAAGAAGCATTTTGGTAGTTTGATAGGTATGATGCTAAATAGGTAAATTAATTTGGGTAGAATGGTCATTTTTATTAAGTTATCTCATCCTACCCATGAGCAATCAATGTTTTTCCAATGGTTTAGATCTAGTTTTATTTGTTTTGAAAGTGTTTTTTAGTTGTTTTCGTATAACTGCTGTGTTTGTTTTGGTAGATAGATTCCTAAGTATTTTATATTGTCTAGGGTGATATTAAATGGCGTTTCTCTTTCTACCTCTTGCTGCTGTGATGTGTTGGAAATATATAGAAATGCTCATGATTGTACTACAGAGAGAAGGGGTCATGATAGGTTTTTCAAGCTTTGGCTGAGTTCTGTAATCAGTTAGGGGTTTGGAATATTGAGTGAGTAAAGTCAGTTGGTTTGTGAATCTTGTGGAGAGAGTTTCAGACCTGCTGAGCTGCTTCCTTTACGTATCTGTAGAATTGAAATTCAGCCTGGCTTTGAAATATTTATTTAAGAATTGTTATTTAGATAAACCCTTTGTATCTTCATTTCCTTTATTATTTCCTACCTTCCTTCCCTTACCTTATATGACTGTGGAGTTAATAAGGAGAGTAAATTAGAGAGGAGTTCAAATCTGTGAAGGGTTTAACTATAATTTGACAGTATATATATATATATATATATATAAAGAAATTAGTCAGTCATCATTTATTCCCTTTAGATATCAAGAGCACCTTGTAAGCTGAATTAAGGCAGGTCCTTGGTCAGACACCATCTCTGCGTCCCTTCCCCCACCTGAGGTTCCTGAGACAACTGTTAGGGCTTCCTCAATCCACTTTCCTGACAAATCAGCCTTTAAAAATAAAAAACCCTTTTGTGTTTAAACAGGCCTATTAGTATAATTTGTCAGTTAGTTATTAAAAGAGGGAAGAAGAGGGAAAGAACTAACATTCTCTGGGCCTGAAGGGAAGCCAGAGTATCCATCTTGAAAGAAGGTGTAACTTCAAAACAAGTCCCTTCCTGTGAAATTAACTAAAACCTGTAGTTAATTTCAGTTTAGTCTATTGCCCTCAGTTAGTGTTTAAGTCTGAGTCCTGGTCTATAAGCCTTGCTGTCTTTGACTGTTTAGATTAATTCCTCCTTTCCCTGAAGATCTTTGTTTTCCTTCAGTGTTATATTCCTGACTTCAGCCCATATTATATCCTGAATCTCCTTATTTCAGCCTACCTGTAACCTACCTAGCAAGTCCTTGACAACCTCCTTTCAAAATCCCCTTTTACCACACACCTTTCCTCAAATTATCCCCATTACATCTGGCGAGCCAGCCAGGAGTCGAACCTGGAATCTTCTGATGAAAAAGAAAATGAATTTCACAAGAATAATCTTTGTATTAGGCAGTCTTTCCCTGCTTATTTGGTCTTTTATGCAGGGACTATATACATTTCGGCTGATAAAAGTACCAAATTTGATACATCAATTAATTGAAATCTATGACTATTACAAATGGTTTGCATTCACTTTAGCTGAATGTATATGCTTCATACCAACGGTTGTGGCAATTGTTCTGTCTCTATGGCATTTTTTGGCAATTTCAAAAGTGGTCCTGACTCATCTGTTCAATTATTACAAGGCATCTTATCGAAAACAAGAAAATGATAGCAAGGAACTAGTAGAGAACATCAAACTACTGTTCCAAATATTAAAGCAAATATGTGAAGGAAAGGAACTTGATAAGCGTATGATCTTGCAACTAGAAATTGTAGAATCAAAGTTTTTGGGGCAAAAGGAAACTGAGAAAGAACAACCGATTTAGAATGTAATGGTCTCTGTACTACCAATAGTAGACAGGACTATTGTACAACCTGGTGAGGGGGTGGTACATGTCAAAACATACAAGGCATTCACTCCTAGTGACATGAAGATTTTAAAAAGGCGTTTTCCTAGGTTCTATGAAAAGCCTTACAAGAGTCTAAAATAATTAAAGCGGGTGTTCACTCTTTTAAACCCTAGTTTAGAAGATGTCAATTTTCTTTTGGGGGAATTTTACTCTCCCTTGTAAAAGGAAAAATTCCTCAAAGAAACTAGGACAAATCCCAATTTAGAATCATGGCCACTAGTGCATCAAGATCTGGATTTCACTCAACACGCTAACATGAGATACTTGTTAAGATGCAGGGCTGATCTTATTGAAGCAATGAGATTATTTGCAAAAAGACCAAATGACTGGCAGAAATTTGAAAAACTGAGGCAAGGGGAAGAAGAACACCCAAGCAGTTTTCTATATAGAGTTATTGAAGCAGCAGAAACAATATTAGGACTTAGAGACACATATGCCCAGGATACAATTGATCATATAAGGAGGCAATTTGTAAAGGGAACCTCAATCCCAATACAAAAGTATTTCACCCAAAGTTGTCCATAGTGGGAATCATTACCACTGGAGGATATTAGGAATCATGCAGTGTATATACATAATTGGAAACAGAAAGAATTATGAATGGCTAGGCAATCAGACAATGATAAAGATGAGATCATAGCAGATCTGAAGCATCAATTAAAACAATCTAAACGTGAGAAAAAAATTGAAGAGGTGAAGAATTTTGCTCTCCAAACAAGTAGAAATCAATTTAGACAACCTGCCAACAGCACCCCAAAATCAAAATCAGCACGCCAATGTTACTTGTGTGGGAAGATAGGGCACATGATTCATTTTTGTAGATATAAGCAACAAATAGATTTTTCAAAACCCAATAATCAATCATTTATGTGCATTTATTTTGTATCCTGCAACTTTGCTAAAGTTGTTGATTATTTCTACAAGCTCCTGAGTTGATTCTCTAGGATTTTTTAAGTAGATCATCATATCATCTACAAAGAGTGATAGCTTAGTCTCCTCATTGCCTATTTTGATACCTTCAACTTCTTTTTCTTCTCTAATTGCTACTGCTAAGGTTTCTAGTACTATGCTGAATAATAGAGGTGATAATGGACAACCTTGTTTCACTCCTGATCTTATTGGGAAGGCTTCTAAATTATTTATCAACAAGCATATGATTCTTGTTGATAGTTTTAGATAAATACTGTTTATTAATTTTAGGAAAGGTCCTTCTATTCCTATACTTTTCAGTGTTTTCAATAGGAATGAATGCTGTATTTTGTCAAAGGCTTTTTCAGCATTTATTGAGATAATCATGTGATTTTTGTTTGTTAAATTGTTGATATGGTCAATTATGTGGATGGTTTTACTAATGTTGAACCATCCTTGCATTCCTGGTATAAATTCCATCTGATCATGGTGGATGATCCTCTTGATTACTTGCTGGAGTCTCTTTGCTAATATTCTATTTAAAATTTTTGCATCTATGTTCATTAGGGAGATTGGTCTGTAATTTTCTTTCTCTGTTTCTGATCTACCTGGCTTTGGAATCAGTACCATATTTTGGACATAAAAGCAATTTGATAGAACTCCTTCTTTGATCATTATATCAAATAATTTGTATAGTATTGGGATTAGTTACTCTTTGAATGTCTGATAGAATTCACTTGTGAATCCATCAGGCCCTGGAGATATTTTCTTAGGGAGTTCTTTGATGGCTTGTTCAATTTCTTTTTCTGATATGGGATTATTTAGGTATTCTATTTCTTCTGCTGTTAATCTAGGCAATTTATATTTTTGTAAATATTCATCCATATCTCCTAGATTGTTATATTTATTGCCATGTAATTGGACAAAATAGTTTTTAATGATTGCCTTAATTTCCCCTTCATTAGAGGTGAGGTCTCCCTTTTCATCTTTGATACTGTCAATTTGGTTTTCTTCTTTCGTTTTTTTATTAGATTGTCCAGTACTTTGTCTATTTTATCTGTTTTTTCAACATACCAGCTTCAAGTCTTATTTATTAATTCAATAGTTCTTTTACTTTTGATTCTATTAATTTCTCCCTTGATTTTTAGTATTTCTAATTTAGTTTCCATCTGGGGATTTTTAATTTGCTCTCTTTCAAGTTTTTTAAGTTGCATGCCCAATTCATTCATCACTGCCCTCCTTAATTTGCTAATATATGCACTAAAGGATATAAATTCCCCCCTGAGTACTGCCTTTGCTGCATCCCACAGAGTTTGGTAGGATGTCTCATCATTGTCATCCTCTTCAATGAAATTGTTGATTGTTTCTATGATTTCTTTTTGACTAGCTAGTTTTGGAGAATCATATTATTTAATTTCCAATTAGTTTTTGATTTGCCTGTCCAGGTGCCCTTACTAATTATTATTTTTATTACATTATGATCTCAGAAGGTTACATTTATTGTTTCTGCTCTTTTGCATTTGTTTGCAATGTTTCTATGCCCTATTACATGGTCAATGTTTGTGAATGTACCATGTGCAGCTGAAAAGAAGGTGTATTCCTTTTTGTCCCTATTTATTTTTCTCTACATATCAATTAAATCTAATATTTCTTGGACTTCATTCACCTCTCTTACCTCTTTCTTATTTATTTTTTTGGTTTGATTTATCTAAATCTGAAAGAGGAATATTTAGATCTCCCACTATTATGGTTTTACTATCTATTTCCTTCTTGAACTCTACCAGTTTCTCCTTTATGAATTTGGATGCTATGCCACTTGGTGCATACATATTGAGCAGTGTTATTTCCTCATTGTTTATACTGCCTTTAATCAGGATGTAATGACCTTTCCTGTCTTTTTTTTTTAATAATTTTTTATTTTTAGAAAAATATTTCCCTGGTTACATAAGTCATGTTTTTACTTTACCCTTCAACCAACATCCCCCCAATCACCCCCTCCCCCCACGGTAGCTAATTCGCATTTCTACTACTGTGGTCAGTCAAGACTTATTTACACAATATTGATAATTACATCAGTGTGGTCATTTCAGGTCTACATCCCCAATCATGTTCTCATCAATCCAAGTGTCCACGCAGTTGTTTTTCTTCTTTGTTTCTACTCCTGCAGTTCTTCCTCTGAATGTGGATAGTGTTCCTTTCCATAAATCCCTCTGAATTGTCTTGGGTCATTGTATTGCTGCTAGTACAGATATCCATTACATTCGATTTTACCATAATATATCAGTCTCTGTGTAAAATGTTCTTCTGGCTCTGCTCCTTTCGCTCTGCATCAATTCCTGGAGGTCTTTCCAGTCCACATGGAATTCCTCCAGTTTATTATTCCTTTGAGCACAATAGGATTCCATCACCAACACATACCACAGTTTGTTCAGCCATTCCCCCATTGAAGGGCATACCCTTGCTTTCCAGTTTTTTGCCACCACAAAGAGCTCTGCTATAAATATTTTTGTGCAAGTCTGTTCATCTATAATCTCTTTAGGGTACAAACCCAGCAATGGTATGGCTGGATCAAAGGGCAGGCATTATTTTATCGCTCTTTGGGCATAATTCCAAATTGCCATCCAAAATAGCTGTATCAGTTCACAACTCCACCAGCAATGCATTAAAGTCCCAATTTGGCCACATCCCCTCCAACATTCATTAATTTCCCCTGCTATCATTTAAACCAATTTGCTAGACTTGAGGTGTACCTCAGAGTTGTTTTGATTTGCATTTCTCTAATTATTAGAGATTTAGAACACTTTCTCATGTGCTTAGAATGGGTGAAAGACTTGAATATAAAGAAGGAAACTATAAGTAAATTAGGTGAACACAGAATAGTATACTTGTCAGATCTCTGGGAAAGGAAAGATTTTAAAACCAAACAAGAATTAGAGAAAAATACAAAATGTAAAATAAATAAGTTTGATTATATCAAATTAAAAAGTTGTTGTACAAGGGAAAACAATGCAACCAAAATCAGAAGGGAAAAAACAAACTGGGAAAAAATCTTTATAACAAAATATTCTGACAGAGGTCTAATTACTCAAATATACAAGGAGCTAAATCAATTGTATAAAAAATTAAGCCATTTACCAATTAATAAATGGGCAAGGGAAATGAATAGGCAATTTCCTGTCTTTTTTAATCATATCTATTTTTACTTTGGCTTTGTCAGAAATCATAATAGGCACTCTTGCCTTCTTTTTCTCATTTGATGCCCAAAAGATTTTGCACAAGCCCTTAACGTTAAACTTGTGTATATCAACCCGCCTCATATGTGTTTCTTGTAGACAACATATGGTAGAATTTTGGTTTCTTATCCACTCTGTTATTTGCTTCCGTTTTATGAGAGAGTTCATCCCATTCACATTCAGAGTTATAATTATCAGTTGTGCATTTGTTGACATTTTTGTATCCTCCCCTAGTCCTACCTCTTCTCCTTATACTATTTCCTTTTAAACCAGTAGTCTGCTTTAAGCTGTTATCCCTTATCCCCTCCCTTGATTAACTTCCCTTTCTACCCCCTCCCTTATTATACCCCTCTTTTTATTTTTAAAAGCCTAATGAATTCACACCCCCTTCTTCTCCCCACCCCTGCTCCCCTTGATTTATCCCTTATGACTTTCTCAGTATGGTTAGATAGAGTTTTATATCCCAATGGATAATATAGCTACTCTTCCCTCTCCGGGCTGATTACACTGAGAGTATGGTTTAAATATTACCTCTTAATGCTCTCTTCCTCTCCTTCTTATAATAGTATTTGTCCCCTCTCTTTCCCATGCCGTCTTTGTGTGTAATAGAATATCTTATTTTTCTTATTCACTCAAGTTTCTCATGGTGTCCCCTACTATTCACCACCCTCTTTTCCATCCCCTATATCATCTTAGACCATTTAGTATTCCACCCTTTCCCTATGAATTATTCTTCTGATTACTATAATAGTGAATACTATAATAGTGAATAGAGTTCACTACAGAAAATTATACATAGCATTTCTCCACATATGAATACAGATTATTAGATCTTATTGAAGCCCTTAAAGAGGCAAATTTAAAAATTATGAGTTCATTCTTTCCCCTTTGTTTCTTATTTACCTTTTCATGTTTCTCTTGATTTTTGTGGTTGGATATCAAACTTTCCATTTAGTCCTGGTCTTTTCTGTACAAATACTTGGAAATCTTCAATTTTGTTGAATATCCATATTTTCCCCTGGAACTATATAGTCAGTTTTTATGGGTAGTAGATCCGTGGTTGAAGGCTTAGTTCTCTTGCCTTTCTAAATATCATATTCCAAACCTTGTGGTCTTTTAGTGTGGAGGCTCCCTGATCCTGTGTGATCCTGATTGGTGCTCCATATTTGAATTGTCTCTTTCTGGCTTCTTGTAAGATTTTTTCTTTCACTTGGAAGCTCTTGAATTTGGCTATTATATTCCTGGGTGTTGTCTTTTCTGAGTCTAGTGTTGACGGTGATCTATGGATCCTTTCAATGTCTATATTGCCCTCTTGTTGTAGAACTTCAAGGAAATTTTGCTGAATAATTTCTTTTAGTATGGAGTCCAAATTTCTATTAATTTCTGCTTTTTCAGGAAGACCAATGATTCACAAATTGTCTCTTCTAGACGACTTTTCTTCGTCTGTCACTTTCTTATTGAGATATTTCATGTTTCCTTCTATTTTATGTCTTTTGACTTTGTTTTATTTGTTCTTGCTGTCTTGAAAAATCATTAGCTTCTAATTGCTCAATTCTAGCCTTTATGGACTGGTTTTTGGCTATAATCTTTTGGTTTTCCTTCTCTATCTGGTCTGTTTTGTTCTTCTAGGCTTCCAGCTGGTCATTTCTGGTGTTCAATTTGCTCATCAGTTCATTTGATTTCTAAGCCTCACTTTCCAATTGCAAAATTCTACCTTTTAAACTTATTTTCTTTCCATATCTCTTCTATCTTTCTCATCATCTCAGATTTGAACTCTTCAATAGCTTGTAACCAGTTTTCATTATTTTGCGAAGTTTTGGATATGATTATTTGTTTGTTCTCCTCTGCTGTTTTCTCTGTTGTCTGGATTTTCTCTGTGTAGAAGTTGTTGAGTGTTACAGTTTTCTTCTTAATGATCTTTCTCTTCTGGGGTTTCCAATTTTGGCTTGCCATTGTTAGACCTGCTCCTTCTGTGCTTTATCCTAACACTCAGGGTCTGTCTGCTCTCTCTAGGCTCCCGAGGTCTCAGGTCTCGTTCTCAGGGTCAAGCCTCCTGGTCTTCCCGCAGGTCTGCCCCTCTCCCAGAGGCTCCTTCGACAGTCTCAGGGGGCTGCTTCCACAGCCATGCTCCTGTCTGCACAGGGTCCCCACTAGAGGTCCAAGCCTGAGCTCAAGACCCTTGTCCTCTCCAAGGGCAATGCCTTTACTCTAGCTGGAGCTCAGAGTCTGTATTCAAAGTTCGTGTGCGTTCTTTAGCCTCTTGGGGTCCTAAGTCTTGCTGCTCTCAGGAACAGGCCCTGGAGCTACCAATGACTTAATGGGTGCCCCAAACCTGCTTTAACTCTTGTGTGCTGGCCTTGGGGCAGTACGTGGTGTGGGGGATGGGGGAGGGGCTTGTTCAGCTCATGTTTTAGTGAGAGCTGTTTTACCTCTTTTTAGCATGGAAATGCCCCAATTCCAAGTACCTTCAATGCTGAGTCCTGTTGTGGGGTCCCATTGTTCGTCTGGATTTGTTTTCATGTCACCTTGAGGAGTCTTATATGCTTTCGGTTAGGAGAGGTCAGGCAACTGCTTTTTTCTCTGCCACCATCTTAACCGGAATGCAAAATAGTTTTTAATCATTGCCTTGATTACCTCTTCATTATAGTTGAGGTCTCCCTTTTTATCTTTGATACTGTCGATTTGGTTTTCTTCTTTCCTTTTTTTTAATTAGATTGACCAGTACTTTTTCAATTTTCTTTGTTTTTTCAAAGTACCAGCTTCTAGTCTTATTTAATAATTTAATAATTCTTTTACTTTCAATTTTGTTGATTTCTCCTTTAATTTTTATATCTAATTTGGTCTTTAGCTGGGGATTTTTAATTTGTTCCCTTTCTAGTTTTTTTAATTTGCATGCCCAGTTCATTGATCTTTGCCCTCTCTAATTTGATAATACATATACTCAAGGATATAAATTTCCCCCTGAGTACTGCCTTAGCTGCATCCCAAAAAGTTTAGAAGGATGTCTCATCGTTGTCATTCTCTTCAATGAAGTTATTGTTTCTTTGATTTCTTCTTTAACTAACTGGTTTTGGAGAATCATTTAATTTCCAATTAGTTTTTGGTGTGCCTGTCCATGTGCCCTTACTAATTATTATTTTTATTTTATTGTGATCTGAGAAGTTTACATTTATTATTTATGTTCTTTTGCATTTGTTTGCAATGTGTCTATGCCCTTTTATATGATCAATGTTTGTGAATGTATCATGTGAAGCTGAAAAGAAAGTATATTCCTTTTTGTCCCTATTTTTTCCACATATCTATTAAATATAATTTTCAAGGATTTCATTCACCTTCTCTTATCTCTTTCTTATTTCTTTTTTGGTTTGATTTATCTAGTTCTGAAAGAGGAATATTTAGATCTCCCACTAGTATAGTTTTACTATCTATTTCCTTCTTGACCTCTGCCAGTTTCTCCTTTATGAATTTGGATGCTATACTGTTTGGTACATACATGTTGAGATCTATTATTTACTCATTGTCTGTACTGCCTTTTATTAGAATGTAATTACCTTCCCTGTCTCTTTTAATCATATCTATTTTTACTTTGACTTTGTCAGAAATCATGATCACCACTTCTGCCTTTTTTTTCTCAGTTGAAGCCCAAGAGATTTTGCTCAAGTCCTTGGCCTTAATCCTGTGTATGTCCACCCACTTCATATGTGTTTCTTGTAGACAACATATGGTAGAATTTTGGTTTCTAATCCTCTCTGCTCTTTGCTTCCATTTTATGGGCAATTTCATCCCATTCACATTCAGAGTTATAATTATCAGTTATGTATTCCCCAACATTTTGGTATCAGCTCCTAGTTCTACTCCTTCTTCTTTCGCTATTTCCTTTTAAACCAGTAGTTTGTTTTAAAGCAGTCCCTCTTGTCCCCTCCCTTGATTTACTTCTCATTCCACCTCCTCCCTTTTATTCCCCTCTTTATATTTATATTTTGGTATCCTCTCCTAGTTCTACTCCTTCTTCTTTCGCTATTTCCTTTTAAACCAGTAGTTTGTTTTAAAGTAGTCCCTCTTGTCCCCTCCCTTGATTTACTTCCCATTCCACCTCTGTAGTATACAGAATTGGAATTGGGGTGATAGAGTTTTTTTTTAGATTTGGCTGAGTTCCAAAAGCTGTTAGGGGTTTGGAATCTTGAGGAAGGGGCAGTTGGCTGGATCTTCCGTGGAGGGAGGTTGTCAGTCAGCCGAGCTGCCTTGATTACCTAGCTTTAATATTGAAATTTAGCCTAGCTTGACATATTTACTTAAGAAATTATTATTTTAGATAAACCCTTTATATCTTCCTTTCCTAATACCATCCCTGCCTTCCCTCCCTTACCTTATATGTCTGTGGAGTTAATAAGGAGAGTAATTAGAGAGGAGTTAAATCTGTGAAGGTTACCTAATTGACAGCATTAGTTATAGTTAGTCAGTCATCATTTATTCCCTTTAGATAGCAATAGCACTTTGTAAATCTGAGTTTAAAGGCAGGTCCTTACTCAGACTCCATCTTTGCTTCCCTTCCCCCACCAGAGGTTACTGAGACAACTGATAGGGCTTTCCTTTGATCCACCTTCCTAACAAACATCCTTCAAAGAAAATAAACCCTTTTGTGTTTCAACAGCCCTATTAATATAATTTGTCTGTTAGTTATCAAGAGGGAAGAAGAGGGAAAGAAACAACATACTCTGGGAAGCTGGGGCATCCATCTTTAAGGAAGGTGTTACTTCAAAACAGGTCCCTTCCTGTGAAATTAACTAAAGCCTATTGTAAATTTCAGTCTAGTCTATTTCCCTCAGCTTGTGTTTGAGTCTAAGTCCCAGTCTGTAAACCTGCTGTGTTTGTCTGTCTACTTTATTTCTCTTCTCCCTGAAGATCTCTGTTTCCCTTCTGTGTTATACTCCTGACTTCAGTCCTATTATACCCTGAATCTCCTTTAATCCCGGCCTACCTGGAACCAAGATTACCCACTTAGCAAGTCTCCAACATCCTCCTTTCAAATTCCCTTATAACACACCTTTCCTCAATTACCTACATAACATCTCCTAGTTCTACTCCTTCTTCTTTCGCTATTTCCTTTTAAACCAGTAGTTTGTTTTAAAGCAGTCCCTCTTGTCCCCTCCCTTGATTTACTTCTCATTCCACCTCCTCCCTTTTATTCCCCTCTTTATATTTTTTAAGGCCTAATGAATACCCTCCCCCCTCTCCTCCTCTCCCCTTTTTGACCTCCCCACTCTTCTGCTCCCTTTGGTTTATCCCTTCTGACTTTCTCAGTAGGGTTATATTGAACTCTATATCCCAATGGATATAGCTACTCTTCCCTCTCAAGGTTAATTCCACTGAGCGTAAGGTTTAAATATTACCTCTTAATGCTCTCTACCTCTCCTTCTTATAATATTATTCATCCCCTCCTCCTCCCATACTCTCTTTGTGTGGTATAGAATATCCTATTTCTCTTATTCATTCAAGTTCTCTTGGTGCCATTTACTACTCACTCCCTCTCTTTTCCCCCACCCTTATAATCTTAGACCATTTAGGACTCCAACCTCTCCCTATGAATAATTCTTCTAATTACTATAATAGTGAATATAGTTTTTGAAAATTACACATAACATTTCTCCATATAGGAATACAAACAATTTGATCTTATTGAAGCCCTTAAAGAGGCAAATTTAAAAACAAGAGTTTTCTTTCTTTCCCCTTCTGTTTATTATTTACCTTTTCATATTTCTCTTGGATTTTGTGGTTGGATATCAAACTTTCCATTTAGTCCTGGTCTTTTCTGTGCAAATATTTTGAAATCTTTTACCTTGTTGAATGCCCATACTTTCCCCTGGAAGTATATAGTTTTTTTTTAACATTTATTAATATTCATTTTTAACATGGTTACATGATTCATGCTCCTCCTTTCCCCTTCAACCCCCCCCGCGCCCCCCCTACCCATGCGCATTTCCACTAGTTTTGTCATGTGTCCTTGATCAAGACCAATTTCCAAATTGTTGGTAGTTGCATTGGTGTGGTAGTTTCGAGTCCACATCCCCAATCATGTCCACCCCAACCCAT
>NC_058131.1:98457865-98519396 GCF_016433145.1 Gracilinanus agilis
GGGGGTGGGGCGGTTGCTCAGCCCGCGATTTAGTGAGAGCCCTTTATAGCCTGGAAATGTCTCAATTCCATGTACCTTCCACACTGTGCCCTGTTGTGGGGTTCCTCCGTTCATCTGGACTTGTTTTTATGTCCCCTTAAGGAGTTTTGTGTGTTTAGGTCAGGAGAGGTTAAGAGCTGCTTCTTACTCCGCCGCCATCTTAGCCCGGAAACCAGTATATAGTTTTGATGGGTAGGTGATCCTTGGTTGTAGACACAGTTCTCTTGCCTTTCTGAATATCATATTCCAAGCTTTGAGGTCTTGTTATGTGGAGGCTGCCAGATATTGTGTGATCCTGACTGGTGCTCCTTGATATCTGAATTGTCTCTTTCTGGCTTCTTGTAAAATTTTTTCTTTTACATTGAAGCTCTTGAATTTGACTATTATATTCCTGGGGTTTGTCTTTTCAGGGTTCAGAGTAGAGGGTGATCTATGTATCCTTTCAATGTCTATATTGCCCTCTTGTTGTAGAACTTCATGGCAATTTTGTTGTATAATTTCTTGTAGTATGGAATCCAAATTTCTATTAATTTCTGCTTTTTCAGGAAGAATGATGATTCTCAAATTGTCTCTTCTAGATCTGTTTTCTTTATCTGTCAATTTCTCAGTGAGATATTTGATATTTATTTTTATTTTGTCAGTCTTTTGACTTTGTTTTATTTGTTCTTGCTGTCTTGAGAGATCATTGGCTTCTACATGCCCAATTCTGGTTTTCAGAGACTGTTTTTCTGCTATATTCTTTTGATTTCCCTTTTTGATTTGGTCTATCCTATTTTGCAGCTGTTTGATTTTGGTCTCCAATTTGCTTATCAATTCTTTTGATTGAGGGGCATCTTTCTTAAAAGGGGAGTTTCTGTCTGTTAATCTGTTAATTTCATTTTGAGCTATTTCCCACTTATCTCGCCAAATCTCTTCTATATTTTTCATGATCTCAGATTTTAACTCTTCAAGAGCTTGTGTTATGGAAAAGTTGGGTCATCTAGGTAGGATTCAGGAAATTTGGGTAGTGAGGAGGAATAAAAATGATATAGGTGATAGGAGGAGGAATGAAGGAGATAGCTGAGTATAGGGAAGGATGAAGTGGTATATAGGAAGGTAGGGTAATGACAGGGAGTATTCAGGAGGACAGCTCAAACAGACTTATTCACCAAGGGTAGAGACAAAGGATACTAAGGAAATAGGCTGAGATTCTTCAATCAGGGAAGGTATCTCTAAGGTACAGGGGGATTGGGTCAGTCAGAAATGTTTTATATCTGGCTGGGGGACTTCTCCTGTTAATTTCTAAGTCCCTTGAGGGAGGAGACAAAAGGGCTCCTCCCTGCCAGTGAAACTGATGGCTGCAGGAAGTCTTGGATAGATACTTCCTGCCAAGATGGGTGCCTGCATTTCCCTCAAGAAATAAAAAGAAAATAATTCCTTCCCTCTTTGAATACAATGATTCACCAGACGCTTTGAGTAGGTAACAAAAGGGATTTATTAATGTCAGCAATAATCAGAAGGATAGAAGTGTTTAGGGTTTTGTAACAGCTGCTAGGGAGGAAGTTGATGGTGGGGAAGGGTCATAGGAAGGGGTTAGACTGAGAGAGCCTGCTCTCCCAGTCAGGAAGATTTGACTCCCTTAAAGTAAAGTATTTATCAAATCACTAAATTGGGGTTAACTTGTTTAGGATGTCCTACTTGTCTACAGAATCTAAACCCACTATGTCCAATCACCAAGCCACCCTTCCTCCCGGGGCCCAAAGGGAACTTCAGAGAAATAAAAGGAATGTAATGAAGAGATCCAGAAAAATCAGATAGGTCCAAATTTCCCCAAGACAAAATAAGCACAGACTAATGCCAAAGCCAACAGGCTAAGGTCAAGCGTAAAAGCCGAAGCAAACCTGCTAAGCCAAAGCTCAAAAAGCAAAAGCCCCCAGCAAAAGTGAAAGCCAGAAGGCAAAAGCCCCATTAGTTGGACTTCAGCTCTATTCATAGCCTCAGGCTCCAACTGACTTTCTGAAGATTCTAAGACCTCTAACTGTCTTTCTGTGGCAGTTTGAAATTGCAGAAGCAAAAAGGCTTCTGCTAGCAATCTTGCATTACTCTTGTGACCAATTTTCATCTTGGGGTGAAGGTTTGGATGTGATTTCTTGTTTGTCCTCTTCTGCTGTTTGCTTTGTTGTCTGGATTTTTTTCTGTGTAAAAGTTGTCAAATGCTTCTTCTTGATCTTTCTCTTTTGAGGTTCTTGTTCCTGGCTTGCCGTTATTATTATTTCTTTCTTGGTCAGAAGTCTGGGTGAGGCAGACCAGCTTTCTGCCTATCCTACTGAACTATGGAAAAGTTTTGGTCTGAGTCCCAGGGCTGTGCACCCTCTCAGCTTTATCCTCCCACCCAGGGTTTGTCTGTGCTCTTTAGCCTCCTGAGGTCTCAAGTCTAGTTGTTCTCAGGGTCAAGCCACCTGCTGGTCCCCTTGCTTGCTCCTCTGTCTGAAGCTCCTTTAACAGTCTCAGGGTGCTGCTTCCACAGTCATGCACCCCTCTGCACTGGGTCCCAACCCAACATCTGTGCCTCTGCTCAAGGCCCTCATCAGTGTCCTCGCCTGCATATGTGCTCAAAGTCTGAGCCTGTTGTAATGGGGATAATTTGAGGAAAGGTGTGTGGTAGAAGGGGATTTTGAAAGGAGGTTATCAGGGATTTATTAAGATAGTAAATCTAGGCTACAGATAGGCTGGAATAAGGAGATTCAGGATATAATAGGGCTGAAGTCAGGAGTTTAACACAGAAGGAATAAGATCTTCAGGGAGAGGAGAAATTAGACTAAACAGACAAAACAGCAGGCTTTACAGACTGGGACATAGACTCAAACATAGGCTGAGGGAAATAGACTAAACTGAAATTAACAAACAGAGTTTAGTTAATTTCACAGGAAGGGACTTGTTTTGAAGTTACACCTTCCTTCAAGATGGATACTCCAGCTTCCCTTCAAGCCCAGAGTATGTTGGTTCTTTCCCTCTCTTCCCTCTCTTAATAACTAACTGACAAATTATACTAATAGATCTGTTGAAACACAGAAGGGTTTATTATTTTTAAAGGATGGTTTGTCAGGAAAGTGGATTGAGAAAAGCCCTAACAGTTGTCTCAGGAACTTCGGGTGGGGGAAGGGAGGCAGAGATGGAGTCTGAGTAAGGACCTGCCTTTAATTCAGATTACAAAGTGCTCTTGATATCTAAAGGGAATAAATGATGACTGACTAGTTTCTTTATATCTAATATTGTCAATATAATTAACTCTTCACAGATTTGAACTCCTCTCTAATTTACTCTCCTTATTAACTCCACAGACATACAAGGTAAGGGAGGGAAAGTAGGAAATTATATTGGGAAGGAAGATATAAAGGGTTTATCCAAAATAACAATTTATTAAATAAATATTTCAAAGCTAGGCTAAATTTCAATACTACAGATAGGCAAGGAACCAGCTTGGCTGGTCAGACAACCTCCCTCCACGGGAGACCCAACCAACTGACTCTTCCTCAAGATTCCAAACCCCTAACTCATTTTAGAACTCAGCCAAAGGTAGAAAAAAACTATATGACCCCCTCTCTATACTACACTGTGCTCAAGGTCTGTGTTCAAAGTCCACGTGTTCTTTAGCCTCTTGGGGTCTTAAGTCTTGCTGCTCTCAGGAGCAGGCCCTGGTGATCCCAGGTAGCTAAAAGTCTATATCTTTTGCTTTTTGCAATATAAAATCCTACACTTTCTAATCCTTTATTTGGTGCTATTGTTCAGTTGTCTCAGTTGTGTATAACTCTTTTTGACCTCATTTGGGGTTTTCTTGACAAAAAATACTATAGTGGTTTGTTATTTCCTACTCCAGTTAATTTTACAGATGATGAAAGTGAGGAAAACAAGGTTAAGTGATTTACCCTCTATCTACAGAGGTAGTAAGTATCTGAACCCAGTTTTGAACTACGGAAGATGAATCTTGTCTTTCCAACTTCATTGATCTTGACTGTGACTCTTAGAATTTGAATCCTTTCTTTTAAGTTGTTAGTAGTATTTTTTCCCTGACCTGAAAACTTGGGATCTGGGCAATAATATTTCTGGAAGATTCCTTTTGGGGTATCTTTCAGGAGGATACTGTAAGATTTTGTTTTGCTATCTAGTTTTAAGAGAACTAGGAAATTTTCTTTTAAAATTTCATAAAATATTATATTTGTGGTCATAGAATTGTGACAGGTTAATAACTTTTAGTTTTTTCTCCTTGATCTTCTAAATCTGTTTTTAGTTTTTTATTAAAGATATGATACATTTTATTCTATTTTATTTCTTCTGAGTTTGATTTTAATATTTCTTTTTATCTTATGGGGTAAATGACATTTCTTTGGTTCAATCTAATTTTCAGGGAGCTTATTACTTGTGCAAAATTTTATATCTCATGTCAAGCTGATAGTTCCCTTTATAATTCTTTATTCTGTAGTTCTCATTTATTCCTCTAGAATACTTATTTCATTTGTTAAAAAAAACCCAACAACAAAAACCTAGTCCTGTTTTTTCTAGGAATTCTAGGTGAATTTGTACCTAAGTTGTCTTGCTCTTTGAGGTTTTGATATCTAGATGGTTTGTAGAAATTTTTTTGTTCTGAAATTAATTCTTGAGCATCCCATTATCCTATCCATAGTATCTTTTCATAGTGGTATACTTTTTTGTTTGTTGGATCATTCATCTAGACTACTTTCTGACTTCAGATATGTTAGTGCTAATGGTACATATCTGGAAAGAATGTCCAGGCTTATTCTGTTGCCATTTTCTAATGGGAAATGGATTTTAAAAATTATATTAAATTATGTGTGAATATTCCTGAAACTAATATATCCATTTTCCATAAGCTTACCTTACTCTACAGATGCACTTTACACAGAATAGGCCCGTTTGCAGGAAAGAACCAATCAGGACCTTGCATTGAACCAGAACCAAGTGTACCTTGCTCACTCTGAGATGCCTTCATGATATTCACTGGCTAACCTTGCAGAACTATCCATTGTAAATTTTACCTGAAGCAAACTAAGTTGTCTTAAATCAACCTTGTAGACTGCTGTTGATACCAAACATCCTGAAACATCTTTCTTCTGTGTTCTACCTTTCCCTGGAATAGACTGCCTATTCTCTAATCTTGACTCCTCCACAAGCTACCTCTTGTGGGTTGCAAGCATAAAGTGTCCTATTCCCTCTCAGGCTTTGGGGACTTCATTATGGATATCCACCCCCATACATATGTCAAACACATTTCCTTTTAATAAATAACTGCTTTGAATTCATCCAAGACTCCTCAATATTTAAGGGATGGGTTTTTCAGGGTTGACATATATATATATATGGTGGACATAACATGTATAGAGATGCACAAATGGTTTGTGTAGAAGGAATGAGAGGATTTCCAAAGGAGACAACAACTGTGCTGAGCAGAAGAAAGCATTATGAAAGGTATGGATGAAGAGAGTAAAAGTATAGAGAAGAATTAGAATAATAAATTCAGGGAACAATCGTTAGTCCAGTTAGGTTGGAATTAAGAATATGACAGGAAAGAATATGAAATAAAAAAAGAAAGGAAAGTTGTAGTAAGACTACATAGTGTTTTAAATAACACACTTGAGATTTTGCATTTTATCTTCTAAACAATAAGGAGCCACTTAATATTTTTGAGCAGAGAAGTGATTTGGTCAGACCTATACCTAAGAAATATGGTTAGGTAGCAATGGAGAAGATAGATTAACAAAAGCAAAGAATGAGAATAAGGAGGGAAAATAATTGGTCATTAAAATAGTCCCCAAAAGAGAAAGGAGGCATATATGAAAGATTTAACCCAGGAAATCATAGTACTTGGAAACTGGATAGGTGGAGGTTCTGGTAGCAGAAAAGCAAGGGTTAAGTTTGGGTTTAACATGGTAAATTCAAGTGGCAGTGATGTCCTCAAAAGAAATAGAGATTTATAAGAATGAGTTTGAGGGAGGAGAAAGATATTTAGTTTAAAATTGTATACTGGTCCTTTACTACAGGAAGGCAAATCTTTTTTATACTTCTCTAATCAATTTACTATCCCATTTACAAAAATATTTCCTCTTCCTTTCCCCAACCTTCTCAACTGAAAAATCTTGTCTCATATTTCATTGAAAAAATCTTTGAAGACATTCAAAGAGAGCTCTCTTTTTTCACTTCCTCTTTAACACATTTTCAGATGGCTTTTCATATTTTCTTCCATTTCTGCTTCATTATGAAGAGGTGACCCTTCTCTTTTCCAAGGTAACTTCCTTTGAATTTACACAAAACATTTCTTTCCATCCGAATCTTCTCCAGCAGTGCTATCCACTATCTTGTTAATCTTCAAATTATTTTATATGTACTGAATCCTTCCCAAGATGCCTACATATTTTTTCTATCCTTTCCTCAAAAATACTACTGACTTGACTATTCTCTCTATTTAGTTTCCTATATCTCTCTTCCTTTTTATGACTAAATTCTTTAAGAAGACAGTCAATTTTTCTACTTTCTTTCCTCTGACTGTTTTCTCAACACTTTGTAGTCTGGTTTCCAAATTCATCATAAATCAAAATTACTCTCTCCAAAGTTACTGGCTTTGTATTGGTCAAGTCTACTTGTCTTTTCTCTATCCTTTTCTGTCTTGACTTCTGAACACCCTTCATCACTGATAATGACCATCTCTTTTTGATCCTCTCTAGGTTTACATAACTATCTTGCTTTTTCTCCTTATCTGCCTGAATATTCCTTTTTCTTTTGTAGGATCTTCATCCACCTTATACTTGCTAACAGTGAGTTCTCACCCACAGTTCTATTTAGGGCTCTCATCTTCTTTTATACCATTTCACTTAGTAATCTCATTCACTCCCATTGTTTCAATTATCATCCTGGTACAGATGACTCTCAAATCTACTAGTACACTCCTAACTTTCTCCTAATCTCCAGTTTTCCAAGTCCAGCTGTTCATTAGACATTTTGAATTAGAGTTCTTCCTTGATAGTGAAATAATAAGAATTATGTACGAAGTAGCAATTACCTGAAAATGCAAAATTTAAACATTTTCCAAATAGATTACTCTCAGTTATGTATCAGGAAATCCCTGTGGTTACATGGTAGGTATAATGGAGAAGTCACTAGATTAGAATTGTAGAGATCTAGCTTTTAGTTCTTATTCTGCCATAACTAGCCATGTGACTGTGGCTAGTAGGCTTTTCAAGGCTTTAGTTTCTTCATATATAATGCAAGAAAATTGATTTATGATCACTAAAGTTGCTTCTGCTTCTAACTATTTATAGTACTAAATTTTTTATATCAAATCACCCTACCTCTAGTGGATTTTCCTCATTTTGTTCCATCACTTTCCTTATTCTTGGATACATGGGATACAAAGACCCTTTCAACATTAATGGACATAGTGAATGGAGAGATAATCTCAGAGTCAGGGAGACCTGGGGGAAATTCCCATTTCTGATATATATTGCATGCATGACATTGGGCAAGTAACATATTCTTTTGATATTCTAATAAAAACTGAGAATATAGTCCGAGGAGTAGGTACTTACTTGCTTGGGTAGGTCCCATTTCATTGCAAGAAATTCTCTATGTTAAAAAAAATCACAATCTATCCCTATCCCCTTTGGGGGAAAACAAAGCAAAACACTAATCTGCATAAAAACTTATGTGAATGGAAAATCAGCTAAAATAAAAATTTTACAGAATCTATTACAAAGAAAAATAAGGATCAGTGAAAAATGGTCACCCAGAATAAGTTTGCTTTTGGAAGCTTTTCCCTCTTGATCTATTTATCTCCATTTCTTAAACAGTGTCCTTTTTCTTTAGGGACTTGCTCTCAGCTAGGTGACAGCGAGGTAATCTGATAGAGGAGTCCAGGCTGGGAAATAAGAAAATATTAAGAACTTAACTTATCTGTGCTTTTAATGTTGAATTTTTGAAGAAAATGCCTTAGGGATTTCAAGCACTGTGGCAAGCTTGTGAGGAAGAGATTGTAGGACCAAAGCAGCCACTTGCTGGCAAACGTTTAACAATGAAATCCCAAGAAAATATGCATGCAGTAATACTTTTATGCTTAATATGAACACTTTCTTCATCACTTTCTTAAGTCTATATAATCAACTAAGCAATAAACCAAGCCCGAGTTTGTAGCCACTTCCAATTTCCAAGGTGGAAAATCTAAAACTGAAAATATTACAAGTGACCTGCACGAGGCACTTCAAACAGGCTGTAATACTCCTGGACAGAGGAAAACTTATGTTGACTCTCAAAGTACAGTACACTATATATGTACAGCAGGCTTTTGCTGGTCCTGATCTAATATCACTCACATATCTTTTATAGATTATATGTATTTTGGTCTCCTACCTCAGTATGGGCAATCTAGAGAACACTACTTGGGAATTTTAGATGTTCAGACATCATAAAATAGTAAACATCTATTCCATTTTAAATGTCATTTGAAAGCAACAGTTAGAAGGAAAATAATCAACCCACTTAATTTGTTTTCCCATTAACCTTTAGGGCAGCTGTGTTTTTTAAAATTTCATCGCTTAAGAAGATTTCGCCATTTTTATTTTCATAAATGATATTTTAAATGTTAGTTAATTGACAAGTCAAAAATTAGTAATCATTTTTTGAAAAATGAAGAAACCAAATAAATTAGTCTTAGAGCTAAAATTATGATTTATAAATCTTCAGCAAATATTTGGATTGCATTCAGAAAATTTTAAAATTGGAAAAAACCTTAGCAGCCACATAGTACAACCCATAAGTAAAAGGATTCTCTCCACCCCCCCCTCCCCTAATACTATTCCCAAGAGTTTGTTCAACTTCTTTTTGATTAATTCCAAGGAAAGGGAACTCTCCAGCTTAAGGCAACTCATTACATTTTTGGACATTTCTGATTAGTGCAGGATTTTTTTTTGTTTGTTTTATTTTTTCCTGACAGCAAGCTGAAATCTGTCTTTTTCAGCTTCTATACATTGCTCCGAGTTGGACCCTCATGGGCACAGTGGAACAAATCCAATCTCTCCTCCACATGTCATGCCTTCAAATGGTGGAAGACAGTTATTATACCTTCTTGAACTTTCTTTTCTCCAAGTTAAAAAAAGAATCAATTGATTCTTTTTGTCATGGACTCGGGGACTTTCACAATTCTATTGTCTATTCTTTTTGGCTTAATTATGTTTTTTCGATAAGAAAAAAAATGCTTCTTCTCTCTTTTTCCCTTACCCTATACCATACTTGAGAATAAAAAATACAGCCCTGTTGCAAATATATATTCAAGTAAAACAAATTTCTATGCTGGTCATATCCAAAAGAAAATATACACACATACATGTGTGTATGACTATAAGTTTATGTGCACGTGTGTATATATACATGCAGATATGTATATATTTGTGTGTGTTATTGTTCAATCATTTCCTACCCTGTGTGGCCCCCATATAAACATATGGGGCAGTTAAGTGATGCAGTGGATAGAACATGGGGTCTAAAATGAAAAAGATCTGAGTTAAATTCTAGACTCAAGAACTTAATAGCTCTTGCCCTGGGCATTCCATTCAACTCTATTTGTATCAGTTTCCTTATTTGTAAAATGAGCTGGAGAAGGAAATGGCAAACCTATGCAATATCTTGGCCGAGAAACCCACCTCAAGGGGTCACAAAAACTCAGATATGACTGAAACAACTGAACAACACACACACACACACACACACACATACATATACATACACACATTCTTTACTCATAGCATTTTATTTGACTGTCCTCCATGCCTGCAATGCTCTCCTTAATTCCACTACTGACTTCTCTGGCTTTCTTTGAAATATCATTTGTAGGAAGCCTGTCCTAACATTCCTTAATTCTGATGCCTTCTCCATTTTAATCATTTCCTAATTACCTTGTGTGTAGTTTTGTATTTATTTGTTTGAATGCTCTCTCCCTATTCCACTGTAAACTCCTTAAAGACAGTAACTGTCTTTTGCCTTTTTTATGTCCTCAGCACTTTCAATAGTGTATTGAACATAGTTAGAACTTAGTAAATGTTTATTTGTTGATTATTAATCCTTTAGGATATAGTTTGGTATATTTTCCAAATCTGTTTGAATGAGACTCTTTTTTATGTACTTGTGGCACTTTTTGCTGTACTCTACCATCTTGATTCTACCCTCCAATTACCCTCCTCTGTACCCTCCACTTAGTCACGTTCCTTCTTAAACCATGATACCCACTAGTGGTTCCATATCTCAATTATACTATGAAGCAACAATTATAAAACAAATAAATAAACAGCACTTTGGCATGAGATTAAAAAATTGAAAGGTTGATCAATCAAACAAAGAAAGTAGAAAACATATAGTAGCATAGTACTTGATAATCAAAAAGGCACCAAGTATTGTAAGAACTCATTATGAAATAGAAACTGTTGGGAAAACTAGTACACACGCTTACAGACTTAGATGAATATTTCACACAATATATCAATATAAGGTCCAGATTAATACATTACTTAGATATCAAAGATCACTCATAAACATAAAAAGGGAACAAGGAAGAAAATACCATTTTTCCTATGGATAGGGGAAAAGTTAGTGGTCAAAGAACTGATAAAAATCATAAAAGATTAAATAAAAAACTTTGATTATATAATTTAAAGTTTGTATACAAATAAAACTAATGGAATTTGAATTAGAAAAGAGTTGACTGGGGGGAAAACCCCTTTACCCCAAATCTCTGCTAAAGGTCTCATATCCAAGAGGTATTAGGAATTTAATCAAACATATAGAATTAAGGGCCATATCCTAATAGACAAAGGTTAAAAAATGAATGCATATATCTTAGAATAACCAATTTATCAATTACCATTTTTAAAATATCTGGTATGTGCCAGGTACTGAGTTAAGCAATGGAGATACTACCAACCTATCAAAAACCATATGAAAAATAAGCCAAATTAAAGCTATTTGATGCAAAGAAAGCAAAATAATTTTATATTCCATCTCATAATTATAAAGCTGGAAAAGTTTGACAATAGGAAAACATTTGTTTGAGAGGCTACAGCAATACAGTTATACCAGGTCAGTGTTCATAGAACTATAAATTGGTCCAAATATTCTGGAAATGTATTTGGAACTATTTCCCAAATTCACTGATCTTTGCTTTCCCTTTGTCAAAAAAAAATCATTACTTAGAAGAAAATTACTCTAAAAATATTTATAGTAGCACTTTTTAAAAGAATTCTTAGGAGCTATAAACTAAGGTAATATCATCAACCATAGAGAATGGCTGGACAAATTAGTATATATGGATGGAATGGAATGGAATTACTCATAAAAATGATGAAAGGGATAATTTTGGAGAAACTTCTAAAGATTTGCATGAATTAATGCAATGTGAACTGAGTAGAACCATGAGAACAATTTTAACATAAACAAAAAAACCCAACAATTTTGACTCACTTCAGAATGCTAATTAATGCAATGATGATCCATAATTCCAGATAAATGTTATAGAGACATGTTCTCCACCTCAAAAAAAAGATAGATGGTGGATTTAAATTAAAGGATGAGAAATGCATTTATAGACATTGGGAATATTAGAATTATCTTTCAAATTATTTTCTAGATTTAGATGACTCTAACTTGTTTGATCATTTGGGATATATTTTACACCAAAAGATGTCTTCTTTTCCATTTCCACCTGAGACATTCATTACAACTCGTTTCTTTCTTTTTTCTCTTTTAAAATTAATTAACAATATTTTTCCATGGTTACACAATTCATGTTCTTTTCTTCCCTTCTTCTCTCCCCTCTCCTTGAGCTGATGAGCAATTCCACTGGCTTATACCTGTATCATTGTTCAAAAATCTATTTCCACATTATTAATATTTGCAATATAGTGATCATTTAAAGTCAAAATTCCCAATCATATACCCATCAAAACATGTGAGTAAACATATGTTTTTCCTTCTGCATTTCTTCTCCCACAGTTCTTTCTCTGGATGTGTATAGCATTCTTTCTTATAAATCCCTCAGAATTTTCCTGGGTCATTGCATTGTTACTAGTAAAGAAATGCATTACATTTGATGGTGCCACAGTATATCAGTCTCTGTGTATAATGTTCTCCTGGTTCTGCTCCTTTCACTCTGCATCAATTTCTGGTGGTCTTTCCAGTTCACATGGAATTCCTCCAGTTCATTATTCCTTTTACCATAATAGTATTCCATCACCAACAGATACCACAGCTTGTTCAGCCATTCCCCAATTGATGGACACCCTTTTATTTTCCAATTTTTTTGCCACTACAAAAAGAGAGTATATAAATATTTTTGTACAAGTATTTCTCCTTATTATCTCTTTGGGGTATAAATCCAGCGGTGTTATTGCTGATCAAAGGGCAGGTAGTCTTTTATTTTTATTTATTTATGTTTTTTTAAACCCTTACCTTCCATCTCGGAGTCAATACTGTGTATTTGCTCCAAGGCAAAAGAGTGGTAAGGGTAGTAAATGGGGGTCAAGTGACTTGCCCAGGGTCACACAGCTGGGAAGTGTCTGAGGCCAGATTTGAACCTAGGACCTCCTGTCTTTAGGCCTGGCTCTCAATCGACTGAGTTACCCAGCTGCCCCCTGCAGGTAGTCTTTTAAAGCCCTTTGGGCACCAAGTATTTCGTTTCCTTCTCAAAAATGTCCAAAATTAACCTCTTGGGAATCATTGCTCTTTTGTATTCTAATCTCCAATCCACCATCTCAGCCTCCCAAATCAGGATTTGTAAGAAGAATGATTTATAATTTTACAAAATAATTTTAATCTAATGACATCTCAATTGGAATTCAAAATTCTCTTACTTATAAAGCCATTATGATTTAGTAAAAGAAGGGACATCCTTGAAGTTCACATCCTATGTCTTACATATTAAAATGGTAGTACCACAGACAAAACAATTAACTTCTTAAGTGCTCCTATATAACTCTAAGAATTTAAGTTAATAGCTTAGATCTGCATAAGTGATTGGTATTTCTGTAATGAAGTTCACTTAAAATGAGAAATTCATAGGCTAAAACAAAACAAAATCCGAACAACAAAACTCACCAATTTAAAAAAAAAAATTTGTTTCCTACTGGTAACTTCCTCTCTCACCCCATCCCCAACTTCCTATCCCATTGTCTGGCAAGTCCTTTCTTACTTTAATGTATTTCTTTCCCTTTCATACTTGCCCTTCCAGATACTATTTTACCACCACTTACATATTTGTCTTCCTACTATATGCTAGGTTAGAAGATTCTTAATTTGTGACCAAGAATGAAACATGGGATTGTGAATACCTGAAGGACTACTGATGCACTCTGAGATTAGTCAATTTAGTTGTCCAATTTCCGAAGTGATAAAGTAGGGGCGTAGTTTTTCTTCCCCTTCAAAATGAGGAGATGCTCATAAAACACTTGGAGATACTTGAATTGTATTTTATATATAACACAAGACTGAGGTCCCTTTTAAAAGGACAGAAGACAAAAACTCATAGAATGACAGGGTGACCTCTGAGAATAGTGGATGGGCTGAGAGTGACTAAACTGAGAACAGTAAGAAGGCTAGAAAAGGATAGTGGAGGTGACTAAATAGACAGAATGGCGATAAAAGGACCATTTCTGTATATTCACAGAATTTGCTGTGAGGTGATATGCCCCCTGCTTCCTTTATTCTAAATCAGCTATTTGTTATTCCTCCCAGTGACCCTTTGTTCTTTCATTTGGAAAACTGGAGCACACCTAAGTGAAATAAAACAGAAACCTGACACAAATCTTCATACTCTTATTCTTGAAGTGTGGAACACTGACATTACAACTTAAATACTCTTCTGGCCATCACTATCTTAATATTTCTTCTCTTACACTGATTCTTCTCACCTTGGAGATGTAATTTGAAAGTGTATTAAATAATTTTAGAGTCTATGTTTCTATGGCGACACAAGAAAGTGGTTGTGATATTTCTTCTTTTTGGATATGGATTTCAAGGAGCTCTGCCTATTAGGCGCTATCCTTTATAAAAGCTCATAATGCAATGGAAAAGGTAATATACAGAAAAAATCTAAATACAAACATAATGAGAAGAAATGTACTGTTGAAGCTGGCTTCTATGGGGCTCCCAGAGGGCTAAATGAGACTAAGTGAAGCCAAATCAAACATGTCTTAAGCAACTACTACATGCCAGACACTGCCCTATGAACTGGGGATCTAGGAAAAAAAGGTGAAAAGTAGACCCTGATCTAAAGTATTTCACAGTTTAATGGGGAGGATAGAATTCAGACAACTATGTACTAATAGTAAAATGTTGTAGATGGGATAAATTAGAGGTGTTCAATAAAGAGAAGGACCTAGCATGAATAGGTTTGGAAGACTCATGTTAGAGAAAGAGTAACTCTAACAAAGGAAGCTGGACAAACCAAGATGTGGAAATGAGGAGAGAGAAAATTCAAGGAATAGAGATAGTCAAGGATAATACCTAAATTTGGGAGATGGAACATAATATGGGAGGAATAATAAGAAGGTCAGTGTTAAAGTATAGAAGAGTTCATGCAGAGGATTGAGTTTAAAAATGCTGGAAAGATAAGAGGACAGCTTTGAAGGACTTTTTTTTTTATCCTGGTGATGAAAGGGAACAATTAAAGTTTACTGAATAGTAGGTAGCATGGTCAAATGCACTGCAGAAAGACTGAAAATTTAAGGGAGAATGGACTGGAAGGAAGAGACAAGAAGGGAGACCAACCATGAGGCTCTAATAATGGTTCATTCATGAGGTTTAAAGGACTAGAATAAAGGTTGTAGCAGTGTCAGAGGGGAGAAGAGTGCAAATATGAAAAATGTTGGGAAAGACAGAAATGATAGGGCTGGGTAACAGGTTGGATTCACCTTGCTCACTCAGAAGACTCAGTCAAATTTTAATTTCTTGGTGGAATATAAGTTGAAAAATCAATCTTGAGTCATTTAGCCCCTGATTTTTGCTTTGCCAAACATGCTGTCCCAGAAAACACTAGAAGGCAAATGTGTGTATGCATGTGAATATGTGTATGTAAATGTAGGTGACTGTGTGTGAGTTTGTGTGTACGTTTTATGTATAAATCAAATACTTTTGACCACACTTTAATTAAGCTTAATATTATGGCGTTTTCCCCATTTATACTTGTACAGATGTTTCTTTGGGTTCTTATGACAGAGACTTGTTTCTTCTATTTTCATGAAATGAGTTTAGCAACATTTTCCCAAACTTTCCTGTAAAATTCTCCCTGAGCTGAACAGTGAAGACTGTTCACCTGGGTAGCCGATACTTCTCTTGACATCTGCGTGATTTCTTTTAATAATATCTCATTACCATATCATTATGCAAAATTATGCCCTATTAAACATAATTTCTATCAGTAGCCACAGGGTGGCATTCATGCTCTTTGCTATCACATTAATGACTGATAGATTACAAGGTCACTTTGAGTGGATAAATAGCTATAGATTCTTTCCAATGAGATTGTTTTTTTTATCTTTCTGATGTCTCCTAAAAAATATGTGTGTGTACTGTTAAACTTCTTATGCTATTTCATCTGAACTTAATTTTGGTTACTGAACGTCCAGTTGTTTTCCCTAGAAATTCTAGATTACTATCTTGGAGAAGTTCTTGATCTGGAATCCAAGCACATAAAAACAACTTTTCGAAATAATTGCTCTCCTTTGTAAAATATTATATTTAATTTTAATAATTTAAATGTTGTTCTGCAGAGAGGGCCATAGGCTTCCAGAGACTCTCACCAAAGGGGTCCACATCACATACAAAAAAATTAATTCCTGCTCTACCAAGGTGGTCTTTTTTCAATATCTTGTTCTGTGAAAGAGAATCTAGCACAGGCCATGGCAGTGCACAGCTTCAATAATTCTTCTAACTCTGTCCTTCTGTCCAGATTATGCAGTTATTTTCCATATGGGTGTCTTATGGAATGTTAAATAGTGAACACCAAACTATATAGAATAACAACAGGAACTCCAGTGGGCTTATAAAAACTTAAGTTTCTCTGGTCATATCGCTGAGGCAGTAACATGGGTTATTTAATATTTAACTATTCCTTTAATTAAAAAAAATAAACCTAAACCCTAAACAACATTTACTCAAGGAAATTCAACTTGGATGGAACATTTGCTAGATGTGTAATGACATACAGCCCATAGTTATACCTTTTCTCCCTTACACAATGACCATGGAGACTCTTTTGCTCAAAGGAATCTTTCACTGGGATGTCAAAGAGCCTACAGTTTTCTTATTTCAGCACAATAGCATACTTGAATGGCTGTAATTGACCTTTCTGACTCCATTTTTTCCTCTTTAAAATAAATACTATAAATCTTCATTTAAATGTTAAATGTTAAATCTTCATTTAACTTTTTTTTTCACCATCTCACATCTATCTTAAAAAATCAGTGATTCTTTGTTTCCTATTATATACCAATATTTTGGGGATCAATGACTTTACCTACTCCAACCCTCATAGGTCTTCTTAGTCTCTCCACATAGTAACAATTATGGCCTATAGTATATAATCTGACTTTTAATAATTAACCGCATTTTAATATTTCCTTTGCCTTCACATGTGTTAGTCTTTTGATAGATGAGACCCAGAGGTGTTTAAGAATACTCATACCAGGGGGCAGCTGGGTAGCTCAGTGGAGTGAGAGTCAGGTCTAGAGACAGGAGATCCTAGGTTCAAACCCAGCCTCAGCCACTTCCAGCTGTGTGACCCTGGGCAAGTCACTTGACCCCCATTGCCCACCCTTACCACTCTTCCACCTATGAGAAAATACACCAAAGTACAAGGGTTTAAAAAAAAAAAAAGAATACTCATACCTGAGATTCTGGCATTCTCTGTGGTATCCTAACTATGAAACAATATTAAAGAAACATGAAGATCCTTTTATGAAATAATTAAAATATCTATTCCCACACAAAAGGATATTGTTAAATCCATATCCTAACACCAAAATGGATGATGTTTTATAGCTAAAGAGCTTGATTCCACAAAATTTTAGAACTGCAAGTGCTAGCTAAGTCTTCATTTTACACATGAGGAAATTCAAGTTATAAAAGTGAGATTACTTGCCCTAATTGTATAGTTAGTAGAAAAGCTAGAATTATAATACAGATTTCCTCTTTACTGTACATTTTTGGAGTGGACCTATGATTTAATTGAGATATGAAGGCTATTTGAGGAAACTCCTTTTACTATCATAAAGTTACCTACTATGGATCTTAAACTCTATGAGCATTATCTAGGGGCATTGTGAGATTAAATAACTTTTTTTTATTTATGTAGCCAACAAGGGTCAGAGATAAGTCTTGAACTTTGGACTGGTTGACACTGAGGCTGACTATACTACTCCTTTAGGAAATATCATATTCTTTATATACCTTGAATGGGTACAGAATCTTTTTGGCATGAGTATTCTCTTCATCAATACAGGTGACAGATGAGATATCTCTTAATTTTTGATGTTCACAAATTGTTTTGGTCAAAAAAATGCATTACTTGATGAACCTACAAGCCATGACAATCTCTGACTCAAATCCTACTTATGCTATGACTTACCTATGTGACTTTTTGGGTAGGTCATTAGAACTCTCTGAAATTCACTTTCCTCAAATGAAGAAATTGGATTAGTTGATGTCAAAGATTCCATATAGCTTAAGCTCAGTGTGGGTCTATGGAGAGATAATATCATTAGGTCCATCCTTGCCAAAACTTGTAAGGTCAGTTAGCTTTGGTATAATTTTCCATAAACAGAGAGTGAGTACCATACCCTGATGAGAAAATATTCCTGCAGGAAAGGAGGCATAATTTAAATTATACTTTGAGATAGTAAATATAGTGCTGTGATGAGTCAAGTCAGAATTTAAGGCATAAACAAATCTATACTGTTAGACAATATTTGTGGATATAAACACACATAGACATATCCATTTTCCCTAATATGTTTCAATGGACAATACTAAAAATTTAAAAGTTGTTTAAGCAGTTTTGGAAAAGGTAGTTATAAAAATGAAGACATGCTCTGGATTACAAACATCAGGAGTGGTATCATCTTATAACCAATCTATCTATATCTTCATCATCTTAGAAATAAGGTTTTAGATTATAATAAAACAGTGAGAAAATCTTCTAGGGGGAAATTTTGGTGGATGAAGGTTAGATTGAATCTTAAAATCAGCTTGTTGAACTGAGCCTTCTTTGGAAATAGCAGAAGACAGAAGGAGAATGAGACATATTTGAACCTTGCAGCCATATAGAACTTATTCTTGTCCTAAACTCTTATAACACTTTTTTCACACCCCCTCTACACTTTCACACTATACTTTGAATTTAATTATTTGCATACTTGTCTTATTTCCCTCTTGGTCTGAGGCTGTAGTGTTTTTGTTGTTGCCATGGAGAACAATCAGGACAGCAGCAGCCACTGGTACTTTCCAGTTAAAGGGAGTCCAGAAGAAATGAGATGGTAGGTCCAACCAGATGCACACCCATATACCAATAACACAAATGTGGCACATTTAGATAATTTCAAAATACAAGGATAATTGTATAGGTCAGCATCCTGTTACCTTCATCTGTAGCTCAACTTTCTCACTATCACTTAGACCTTGTTATAATGCCTAGTTTTGATCCCTTTACTTCACATATTCCCTCCTCACTCTAGACTTTCTAGTTCCACAATTCATCTTCCTCTTTCTTAATCTTATCTGTAACACTCTAGCTCTCCAAATTGTGGAGGACTCCTTCAACACCATGGATCCTACTAAAGCATAACCTTTGATGCAGCTGGAGGAAATTATATGGCAGTACAATGAATTACAAATCTAGGGAAGGAATTCCTTGTCTTACTAATTTTGTACCTCTCTCAAATCCAAAGTGCCTTTGTCTACAGGGCTAGATTTACATCCTTTGGATTCAAATGAATAAAACATATTTGCAAATAATAATTTACTCTTGTGTGTGACATGCAAGGAGAACTTTTGTTGGGTAGCAAATCAGCAGAACTTAACTCATTTTGCAAAAGTGATCTTCATCCATGAAATGTGAGAAATCACAGCTTGTACAGACAGGGAAGTAAACTAGAGGTTCTTTCTCATTCATTGATGTTTCCAGATAAGATGAGTGGACAAGGAAGTTATTACTGAGTCCATTATGTTTGATTGTACCACAGTGTATCTGCCTTTGTGTATAAGGTTCTCCTGGTTATGCTCCTTTCACTCTGCATCAATTCCTTGAGGTCATTCCAGTTCACATGGAATTGCTCCAGTTCATTATTCCTTTGAACATGATAGTGTTCCATCACCAGCAGTTACCACAATTTGTTCAGCCATTCCCCAATCAAAGGACATTCCCTCATTTTCCAATTTTTTGCCGCCACAAAGAGCATGACTACAAATATTTTTGTACAAGTCTTTTCCCCTATGATCTCTTTGGAGTATAAACCCAGCAGTTGGTATGACTGGATCAAAGGGCAGGCAGTCTTTTAAAGCTCTTTGGGCATAGTTCCAAATTGACATTTTTGATGGCATTTAAAGTTCTTCCAGTTGCTGAGGATAAATTTTGTTTTCATCCTGCCCAATATTCCCCATTCCAGCTTCCTAATGCCCTATTTTTAACCCTATCTTTGTTACTGTCAATCTCTCTGTCATTCTTACTTTATCTTTTCCTCTCTCCCTCTCATGCCTATCCTCTAGTAGAAGGAAAAGCAAATTAAATTAGAGAAAACATAAATCACTAAATTTGATTAACTTTTGGAATGCTGACTAATTTAGGCATCACCTGATTTCTTTAATTATGTTTTCCTATCTGAATTGTTCTCCACTCCTTTTAGTCCAGGAGCCACCTCAGTATTCCTATTTATCTGTCCTTTCCTTGACCCTTGACTAGAATGAATTCCACTGCCCCATTATAATAGGCCCATTGGGCTTAGGATACCTTTCATAGTGGTGAGTGAGTTTTAAGTGAATTCCTCTTCCATAATTCCCACCCATTTTAGGAGCTCAGGGAAATATTAATAGGTTTTCCTTGTTAAACAAAACAAAACAAAAACAGAAAGAGCTAATGAATAACATATGCACAGCTACTGTATAGGGAAATTTGGCTATCAATAGTACAACTGGACAGAAGGCATGTGAACAAATTAAGAGCCAGATAAATATTACATACAATAATTCTGCGACTAGCTATAAATATGGTGTGCTAAAGTGTACTGCCCTGGGGATAGTGCAGTTAAAACTGGGATAGAGATTTTGATGAGAAGAGAATCAGAACTCAGTCAACCAGGACTTGGAATTTTAAAAAGCCCCTGAGACCAGTCCATGTTACAGAGGCATTATACATCACCAAGGAGAATTTCATTTTCCTGTGTCCCTCCCTTGAGGTTTGTGAGTGGAGAGGTTAAGATGATCTCCGGCTTCTTTGTTTCCTGAGGCAGGCTTCCTTGGGCTGTGATGTCCATTTGTGTTAAAGGGCTTAGCCACAGGCAATTTGGTCTTGTTGCTTTTTTTTTATTGCTCATATGCTCCACTGGAGTCATAATAAGATTAGCTCCAAGAAAGTAAACGTCATGACCCTACTCTTTGCTGCAACTTTTTCTACAACATCAAGAAAGTGTAAATTCTGTGGCTAAATCCAGTCATTTTTAAAAACCCTGAGTGCCTCAGATAGTTCTCTCTCTGCTAGTGATTTATGTTTTCTGCTTTTGTGAACCATGATAGAAATATGGTCTTCTATATGAGGATAAAGTGTAATATCCTCATGTTGGCAGTATATATCTTTGGTGCAAATTTTGCTGCATTTAGAAGCTGTGTAATTTCAGCAAAGCTCTGACTCTTTTTAATCTTGGAGAAAATTTCATGTGTGTGTGTGTGTGTGTGTGTGTGTGTGTGTGTGTGTGTGTGCGCATGTGTGTATTTGCTGGCATCATATCAGATGAAGACCATGTTTAGCATAAGCTTCCCTGTTTGTTTTCCAGGGAGATAAAAGAACTTAAAATTGTATAACACATTCAAAGCAATGTTACATGATAAATGTGGCACAATACTTGGAGGTGGGAAGACCTGACTTTGCATCCTGTCTCTCACACTTCACAGTTATGTGACCCTGTGCAAGTCACTGAACCTCTTGGAACCTCAGTCTCTTCATGTGTAAAATGGAGGTAATAAAAAGGTACTACTTGTTTCACAGAATTTGATGTAAAGAAAGGGTTTTATACCCCTTAAACATGCTGGAAATGGTAATTGATGTATTATTGTGGACCTTCTCAGAGTAGTGTACAGCTGGGCAAGCTTTTTGCATGGATGTTGAACTTATATTAATAGCTCACTTTCATATAGTCCTTTACAGATGATAGAAGCTTGCCTCTTGGCAACCCCATTAATGAAGCAGAGCAAGTATCATTAGCCCCATTTTGCCCATGATGAAAGGAGTCTCAGTGAGGTTAAGTGTTTTACTCATAACCAATATATTGCAAAGTTGGGTTTAGGGGAGATTCTAGTTCATAATCACAGAATAGCTGAGCTAGAAGGGACTTCAGAATTCATACAATCCAAAGCCCATTTTAGAGAAGAAATTGAGTCATTGAGACGTTAAGCAATTTCCCTGTTTGCACAACACACAGTTAATGAACTCTCTCTCTCTCTCTCTCTCTCTCTCTCTCTCTCTCTCTCTCTCTGTGTGTGTGTGTGTGTGTGTTTATATCTGTCTCTCTGTCTCTGTCTCTCTATCTCTCCTTCCCTCCCTTTGTCTGTCTATCCATCCATCTATCCATCCATCTATCTATCTATCTATCTATCTATCTATCTATCTATCTATCTATCTATCTATCTATTTATCTATCATCTCTCCCCAGTCTCTCTGTCTCTTTCTATCTTTCTGAACTCTGTTCTTCTGACTGTGAGTTTGAGGGCAGAGATGAGGTGTCTGCTGCTGGCAGAAGAGTGAGTGAAGAAATATTCTAGGATTTTTCCCACCTTAAGTAGTTATTCTTATTATCCCTGAAGTCTTGAAAACCATAGCACTGGAGCATAGACTGTGGCAGGACCTATCAAGGTGGAAAGATTTCAAGGATAGTTTTGGGGGAAAAAATAAATCTGCTTTCTGAAGACCAATATAGCTAAGTACAGTACAATAAGGTGGCCCCTTGGTGAAAGTTTTGGCAACCATGGAAACAAACCACCACCAACAAAAACAAATTCACAAACCTGCTAGTGATCATATGTGAATTACTTCTATTCTATCTATAAAGAGATTGGCAAAGTGAAAGAAAAAGAGGACAGAGGGTACTATGAATCACAGGTTTTAGACCATCTGAAAACATAAAATGAGTTGATGCTCCAGTAATGACATCTTTTTCCAATTACCTAAAAAGAACATACCACTAGAAGAACTAAATTGTAGTAATCTTGATATTTTCTCTATAAATAAAGCCTGAAGACAAAAGGAATTTGCAGTGAAATGGAAGGTTGGTTCACAAGTTCTCCTTGAAGAGACAAATAAAGGAATTGGTTGTGTTGGTTTTATTGTATATCTGGAGGCTGTTAGAAATAATATATTTCATGGTACATTTGGTCATTTTGAATTGCAGCTATTATCAGTATTTGCTGAAAGACCACCATACAACTTACATGCCAAAATTTTTTTTGTATCAGATAAAATGATAGTGAAAATTGAAAAACATTACATAATAACGTACAAATCAAATAAATATATACTTTGATACTTAATGACTTCTATAAATGGATAGGTATTGGTGAAGTTGTGATAAAATATCTTTGAAAATATGATCCAGTAGAAAGGAACCAGAGAAAACAAATATTTGTCTATTATGCAGAAGTCTCAATCCTTTGCTTCATGAATATTTTCTCTGGTAAAAGAATTATTGGTATTTTTCATAAAGAATCACTAAAACATCACAAAAACAAAATTAGTTAATATTTGACAGATGTAGGGCTCATTCTCAAATTAGTTCTCTTTGTAGTCAGAGCAATAACTTATTAAGGTAGAAATAAAATTCATATAAAATTTGAAGAAATAATAAAATAACATATATGATATGTAATTAAAACAACCCCAACTACATTAATTAAACAAGTTATTTGTACTAAAATAGTAGGCATTCATACTAAAAAAAGAAGCAGACTTGGCATAGGGGATAGAGTGCTAGACTTGTAGACAGGAAAACCTGAGTTACAGCTTCAGACACTTAGTAAGTGGCCAAGTTGCTTGCATCTGTCTGCTTCAATTTCTTCATCTTGAAAATGGGGACAAATATAGCGCCTATCTTCCAAAGCTGTTTTGATAATCAAATGAGATAATACTTTAAAATCACTTTGTAAACCTTAACTACTACATAAATGTTAGTTATTAACAGGAAATTTATGGAGTAAAGAACATTGAAATCAATCATGTAATTTTATGCACGAGTTTAACTGATGTAAATCAACTGTCAAAAAAGGAGACCAAAAGAGACTTAAAAACTTAGCCAACAAATGCTTGACATACTTTTCAAAGAGCAATGAGAGGCAAGAGCAACATTGACTTAGAATATTAACTTGCCTTTAAAATCTTTTGGCAAAGGTTGGTGTGAGGTGAGAAGCAGTGTTTTTTCCTAAAATACTCCTTTGACAAAGTTTTCTATGCCCACTGTCTAAATTATGCAATGGCATCCAATAATAATAGTGATGATAATAATAATAAATTATACAGATTTCTTGACTTAGAAACAATGAAGGGAAAAGAGAATAGACAAAGCCTCAGCTAAGCCATCTTATCATCACAAATACATTTGAGTTTGCAGGTGGAAGGAGAACATCACACAGGTGAAAAATTGTTTTAAGTTTTTAAGATTTGAAAAAATAACTAAACATTTGACTATCACACATATAAAGAACCACATTTAGACTCGGACATCACAGTACTGGTTATGGATTCCAGAGTAAGTAGAACTGACCTCAAAGAGGACAATGGGATAAGCAAATTGATTTGAACAAAGGTCCACAAAAGAAGTCTGAGCTGGTAGCAGCATAATTGTCATGTCATTGTAGATAATATCTAAGGATCTGAAACAAGGAATGATATGAAAACACAAAGAGAATCTTGGACTTTATTAGTCCAAAACTATATGATGGAGAGAGTATCAATAACTACCAATATATTTGTTTACATTAGTATGTATATAAATGCGTTTTATAGGAATAATCTATATACACCAAAGTTATCCTTGATAAAGATATTCAAAAGGAATATTCTGATTTTTGCAAGTAATATTTTATAGGAGACAACATCAGGGCAATTATGATTGACTAAAAGATATAAAAAATATGGAATCTCAGTGTTTTCAATGTTCATTATTTTAAAAAGTATTACTAAGCTACAATAATAATTGTTTTTATTATTATTTTATTATTTATTATAACTAATAAAATTATTACTAAAATATAATAATAACAATTACTAAAAATTGTCTTACTAGTGAGTAAGACAAAAATTGCATTTTAGAATCACCTCTAACCAGATTTCTCTAGACAGACTATCTAAATAATAAAGGACTGACTCATTTAATACTGATAGACTTTCATAGATATCTCAATAGATATAATTGATAATTATATAGTTCTACAGGATTTCTCAATAGATATTATTATTCTTTATTATTGTTGAATTTATGCTTCACTTTAAGGTTTACAAAGTGCTTTAGATACCTTTCATTTTATCTTCAGGGGGTAAAACCCTGAAAGGTCTGTACCCCACATTTTATAGATGAAGAAAAGGAAGCAGAAAGAATTCAAGTGATTTGCTTCAGGTTACTTGAGTAGTAAATTCCTGAAGCATAATTTAAACTTTTTCCTGACTTCCAAGTCCCACACTCTACTGAATGAAGTAGCTGCAATATAACCATATTTGTTTGACTACTCCTTGAATATTACTATCACATGTGTCTTAAACAGAGAGATATATCATTGTCAAATGTATTCACCACTGATATGGACAAGATCCAGTGAAGACAGATTCCCTGTAGATGTGGAGGTCCCCCATAAGTTCCTAATTAAAGCTGAAATTGTGTTTATTCCTTTAAACTCTTAAGCACTAAAGACTTTTAAATGAGATGTATAATCACTCAGAATAGTTTGACCTGTGTACCCCTTTAGGAAAAATCAAATGAATAAAGAATGATACACATTTAGATCCCCAACCTCTTGAGCTTGGTCATCAGTATAACAAATTTTTGGTAGATTTTTCAGATAGCTAATTAATTGGATGCAGGGTTTAACAGGACTGAAAGAGTAGGCTTAATTGTCTTTTGGAAATGGTAAAGTTATTTTAAGTGAACTCCAAATTCCTACCTGAAATAAAAGGCCATCTTTTCTTCTTTTAAAAGATGATTTAAAAGATTACCTCCAGTTCCTATGAATCTTAGAATGCTACAGTCTCTGGAGAATGGAAGTTGAGAATCATCTGAAGAACAATCCACTGTGTAAGCGTTGTATCTCCGTATCTGTGTGTGTGCATCTAAGTGGTAATAAAATATGAACAAGGAATTGTGAGGAAGAGGTGTACTTATCTTCTAATCAAAAGAAAGGATAATAGAAGATATATATTTCAAATTGAGATCTCTGTGGTTTCAGGAAAAGTTATAGAAGGCACTCAGAACACTTTATGGACTTCCCCTGTAGCAAACCTTTCAGTAGACGTGGGCAAGAGACATAGAAGAGGGGAAGTCATGGTTAGCTTATGATTTGATTCATGATAGGAATACCAATATTGATGAAGTCATGTATCCATTTGAATACCGGAAATGTTCAGTTCTATTAAAAAAAAAAGAAAAGAAAACTAGATATTCCTTCATAGATGCAGATGAAAAGGGAAGACAGAAAAGATATAAACATAAAGGAAGCATTTGATTGCAAGTACCCATTTTCATCATACACAACTAGGTTATATCATTTGGATTTGACGGTAATCATCATCAACCAAAAAGCTTTCATTTCTTACTCCTTTTAGTTAGCCTTTGTCAGAGCCTCCCCTTAAATGTATCTATTAGCTGCTTCCCCAGTGCTTGTTAAATAAAGACCGAGAGACTCTTCACTAAAATACAATTAAAATATTAAAATACAATTAGATGATCTCTAAACTGAATATATCACCTGTGAAATGAAAGGTCTATACCAGATGACCTTATGTGCTCCAAAACTATGCTCCAGTGAATCTATGTGTTCTCCCAATTAATGTTTTTAAATGCTCAGAGCATTTCATTCTTCTACTGTTTTCTCCAATACTTGGCACTTGGGAAACAGAGGGCCAGAAAAACTACAGCAGAAAAGGGATCCCAAGAGAAAAGTGAAAGCAAACAGCTGACTATTATGCCAGCCATCATGCCAAACATCCTCAGGGACTGAACTACCTATATAAGGTCAGGACTTATAGTTCATCACTGTTTTTTTTTTTTATTTTTTTTAAACTAGACTTACTTTATTTGAAAATAAAATGCAAGAAAAATGGATGCAATGGGAAGAATCCTGGACTAAAAATTAGGAGATCTGAGTCCAAGTCTAAATCTGCCCTGTTACCATAGTCAGGAACCCCAAGTTAACTAGCTATGTGACCCAAAACAAATTATTTAACCTCTTAGTGTCTAGTTTCCTTATATATATATATAAAATGGGGGCAAAAATGCTTTAGTAATCTACTTCATAGGGTTGTTGTGAGGAAAATACTTTGTAAATTTTAAAATATTATATGAATTTTTTAATTATTTGTTTTTAGTTGGTTTTTAGTTTTAGTTTTTTAGTTATTAATATTTTTAGTTTTTATTTGTTTCACATGAGGTTTACATGGGTTTGGGATGGCTTAATAACCAAATGACATTCAATAAATATCAAATATTTGGTAAATACATAAATGAAGGACACATATTGGGTTATTAAGCAATGTTAGGGGAGTTCGTGGGATATTCTCTCAATGTTTGAGGTCGATCTCACTGAGAGTAACTGTGCTCTCCTGCAAAATGTCCCCTGGTGTCACTTTCAGAGAACAAATGTGAGGATGGATGGTCTCAGTCAGTGTGGCATTTCTGATGTTCTTAAGAAAAATATGTTTGTTTGTTGCCCAAAATGACGAATAGTTCACACTCCAATAAAAACATCATTTTCTAAGAGAAGAGATTGCTTTACAGCCAGTATACAGCAAAATAATATATCTCACATCCACAGCTCATGTCCACCATCGTCTATAAAGGGGTTTTATATAAGTTTTTTTCTTCTTTTTTCCCCTCTTCAAATGCACATTCAGTTGAATAGATTTCCCTGGAGTTTGATTCTTCACCCATCCAATGTTATGACCCTTGGCAGACTGCAAGACATGGATTGGGATGGTTATTGGAGTGTTGAGAAATCACCATATGAGCCAGAGAAGGCTGCATTTCACTGGATTGCAGGGCAATGGCAAGGAGGTTCCCAGTTTTCCTCTGCCAAAGCCAGTCTCTTCTAGTCCTCACTACTTTGCTCCGATAAACTCAAGTGTGCCCACTTGGGCATATGCAGTGAGTCATTCTGGAAGTCTTTTGTTTTTGTCTGTCCCTTTAAACATAGTGGGGTGGGGAATGTGAGAGGAGATAGGACTCTCATTTTAAACCATTTTCAATCTTTTCTCTGTCTCTGTCTCTCTCTGTTCCTTATTACCTTTCCCCATTTCTCTCCTCTGTTCTCTTCCCCTCCCTCCATTCCTCTCTCCTTCCTTTATTTCCTTCTGAGGCAGATTTAAGTGATGCAGTGGTTAGTTTTGTACCTAGAATGAAGAAGAGACCTGAATTCAGAATAAAATGACATGTTGGGCCTAGCCCAGTTTTAGAAATTTACTTTCTGTGTCATCCTGGGCAAATCATTTTGCCTTCTTTAACCTCAGTTATTTCAACTGTATAATGGAAATAAAGATAGCACCTAACTCCTGTGGTTATTATGAGAATCTAAAGAGACAATATTTGTAAATTATTTAGCATATGCCTGGCACTAAGTAAGTAGGTGCTATTTAAATGTTTATTCTCTTCCTCTTTTCCTCCAGGGCATCTCTTACCTATTCAGTTTCCAATATATTGCAGTCATTCAAATTCTACTTTAGCACAGGAAAATCCAGGTCTTCTCAGGTATACTCAAAATAAATTACCAATCAGATTATGATGGAGCCAGGAGTCAGTGGTCCTTTTGGCTGACAAAAGAAAGTTAATTAACACAGGATATCCTGCTTACTTGTCTGTGAGACTATCTAATGGCATGCTTTAATTTTGCTCCTTGATGTGGTTCCAGAAAAATGTGAATGTAACGTCAATATCCATGTCCTCTTATCTGAGTTACACATGATGGTTTGCTTCTTTGGGATTGAATCATAGAATCACTGGCAAGGAAAGAAGCTTAGTGGTCATCTCATCTTTGGCCTAATCAATTAATTCCCTCACAAGTTATCCATCTTTTGATCAAATCTTCTATTGTTCTTTGTTCTGTATACAATCTGTCTCCTCAGATTATATTTTAAGTTCCCTGAGGACAAGAACCAACATTCATTCATTCATTCATTCATTCACCTTGCAAACCTTAATAAGTGTCTGCTATATGAAAAGACATCATAGTTGATTAGCAGAAAAGATACAAAAAAGAATAATGCTTTTTTTGTTGTTATTCAGTTGTCTTCACTCATGTCCAATTTTTCAGGATTCTATTTATGCTTTTTTTTGGCAAAGGTAGTAGAGTATTTACCATTTCCTTCTCCAGCTCATTTTACAAATAAGAAAATTGAGGCAGATTTAAATTACTTGCCTAGGGCCAGACATCTAGGAATTGCCTGAGGCCAGATATAAACTCAGGAGCATGAGACTCCTTGATTCCAAGCCCTTCCCACCTATCTGTAGATGTCTTTAGTTTCCATTAAGTCTCATCGTTTTTATAAGCTGTCTTGCACTCTGGAATATGCATGCTGCTAAAAAAAATTGCTTGTGAACCAAGCTACAATATCTTGTGAAAGTGAAGGAATTGAGACCCTAAATACTCTTGAAGATGTTTTTAATCTTAACACAAATTCCCATGACAGGACCCTTCCTCTCCATGTATATTATTATCTTTCTATCTATACCAATTTAGGAGGAGTTAATTATTATATATTTTGATAATAGTTTTGATGATGAAAGTACCTTGACTTTCTACTATCATTACCTTTTTTGGGACAATCTGATTCTTTTGATCCAATTTTTTTGTCTGATCCAAATGACTTCATTTACATTAGGTCAAATCCAAGTAGGACATTTGTGTAAAAACTAGGTTGTTTTTTTTTTTTTTTTGTTTGTTTTTTTGTTTTGCTTTCAAAGTTAAATTCTACAAAAACCATTTCAGGATGCTAGTTTTCCACTCAAGAACTTATAAGGGTTTCCTATTAGCTGATATTGCTATTTAATAGACATGTGGCCTTGAAATGTCATTCAGCATCCTGAGATAATAGTTTCTTCATCTATAAAACTCAAGTTTTTCCATGCCAGGAAATTTGGACTATCACTTCCTTATTCCTGCCACAGCTAAAAAATACAACCTAAGGTGACATTTGGTAAGAAATTACTTAAAAATTGTTTTCCCTTTGAGTTTGAAGTATACTAATATCTATGGTAAGAAGAAGTGAAGTTAGTATCATTTGAATGCCAAACTGAAGAATCTGTCTTCTATCATAGATTCAATAAGGAGGCTTTGAAGATTTTTGTGATCAGTCCTTTGTCTTGGAAATATTAATTTGCCAGTATATGCAGAATGGATGGCAAAGAAGAGAGACTGGAAGGTGGAGAAAATTGCTTACATCTATCTAAGATATTGAGTTAAGCAATATCTTGTAACCAATATTCCAGTGGTTTAAACTGAACTCATGGTCAGCATCAATCTCCTTGACCTTGCATCATCCAAAGATGATAATATATTATGTACATCCAGAAGAAACTCTACATAAGTAGTCTCTTTTGGGCACCTTTTTGGCTTAGTGCCTAAGCCCCTTTTTTTTGAAAGTAAAAAAAAAATTAGTCTAGAGGATTGATTCATATAGAAACTAGAAACATGGTATACTATCTCAGATGGTTTGGGAATGCCAAAAAAGTAAATCTTTCTTCCATATATACTTAGAGTTTGTGGGTTAAAATCCAGTCTTAGAGGAAATGAGACTGGAATCCCAGTTTCATATGTTCAGTTCTAGAGGAGAGTACTGCAGTAGGAGCCTTGATGCATGTCAGCCCCCTTTTACCAGGGTATTGAGCAGTGATGGAAGACTGATAGAGAAGTAAAGAAAGGTTCTTCAGCCTATAATTGGTTTAAAAGCTTCTTCCTAATCTGGACTCAATCTGTCTGTCCAACTTGACTTCCCACTGTTCCTGAATATTAAAGCTTTTTCTCTAATTATAGTGTTCCTGTTACTGTTCCAGCAGCATAGTACATTCAATCTTTCCTCCTTTACTATTCGTATTCTGTTGCCCAACTTGGATTGCCCTCTCTATCTATCTAAATCTTATCCATTCTTTGAGGTTCATCTCAAAACTCCTTTACTCTCTGAACTAACTCTTTCCTGACAGTGAGCTCCAGTTCTCACCCATCTTTTTCCCTTTCTATGTCAACTTCTTACAAATTGAGTACCTATATTACAATCTGTTTTATTGGCATTTCCATTACTTCTCTGGACTCTTAAGTTCCCTGAACCTTAGGTCAAGGAATATTCTATCTTTTTATTGAGCCCCCTAAAGCACATAGAGGATGTTCAGTATGGATTTATTAATTGTCATGTTACAGAAGGAGAAGTTCTTCCCATGACTGATCTTTTATCAATTTGTGAATCTTTAGGTCTCTAAAAGAAAATCTTAACAGACATAAAATTCTCATAATAATAGTCTATATTGGGCTAAAGGAGTAAAGTAAATCTTACCCAAACTCTCCAAGCTGGTTTTCTAAGTGTTTTAAAAAAGGAAGAAATTGGGGCCATTTTACAGATTTATAATTGCTGCAATAGAATGGAGAGCCATTGTGGATGGTCAGCTGTTATGCTGTAGGGAAACAATTCTTTAGAAGCCTTTTATGGTAAAATAACAAGAATTTTCATTACCTGAGATATAGGATTAGATCAGGCAAGAGTTCATATATCATAGTTATCACTTCATTTTACATATAGAGATCACATGTATGCAAACTCATATCATAACAACAACTACAGGAAAGGTTGCATTCAGTTGGAATGAATTAGTCAAGCCAATTCTCCTCACTTTTTGTTATTTGGAGATGCAAAGCATGAAATCCCTGCAAAGATACAGGGACTGCCTCACCCAGAATTCCAGGGGACCCCCCCTGGAGAACTTTGGGTGAGGGGGCAGTTGAGAAGGGTTTGAGACAGTTACTTTGTGGAGGTTGAAGTGAGCAGACTCTCTGCTTACTTCTTCAGACTTGGGGGTTCATCTGAGGTGGCCATTGTAGCATAAGCCAGTGGTTTCTACATAAGGATTAGCCTGTTTAGTAGGGTTAGTTTATATCAACTTCATTATAACAAATATTTAGTAGTTATTCATCAATAGCAAGAGAGCCAGTTTTAGTTAAGTGCATTCATCCCCTCCTGTGAGGAGGGGGGAAGGGCAGCTTCAATTTTAATAGTTCAGGATCACCTTTCCTTATTCAAATACCTTCATTAACCTCTCTAGTTTTCCTTGTTATTACTTAATATAACCTTTACCTTCAAATCTGTGCCTGGTAATTATTTGGGGGAAATACTCACAACTCAATCTGGACATCTACTTTGAATCCTGTCTGCTGGCAGTTTAAGAATATCTTCTCTATCCTCAACAGTTAGATAACTAGCTTCTTTTACTCATCTATCAAATCTGTGAGGAATATAAATTAAAGAAAAGGAACATCATTGGGGTTTCAGCCATAACAAAACTTATCAGAAGAATCTCATTCCTGCTTTCATTACCAACTGAAACCAGCAACTGTTTAGGGGGGAGGGGTTTGAGATCTAGGAGTATTTAGCCCCTCCTTTCCTCACTGAAGGTTGGCAATCTGTGGCTCTTAACTTGAAGCTCTGTTTGGCCCAGACACATTATCTGCTTCTCCAAATTGTCTGTTATTATCATCATAACACTTTTTCAATCCTGATCTTATTCAATATTCTAAAACAACTTTATATGTTCAGAGTGACTTCTTACTATTTCGATCTCTCCCTTTCTGCACATACCTTTCCCTTTAGCTTTTAGTGTCTGTTCACTTTATTTGGAATATTATCCCTTGCATTTCTGTTTATTGAAATCCTACTCACTATTTAAGGTTCAAGTTAACTTCTTGCTCTCGTTGCAAAAATCCAAGATAGTCACAGGCAAAAGTAGCCCCCATTTCTTTTGAATCTCCCTCCAATACTTTGCTTATAGCTCTCATGCACCTTATTTCATTTTTCAATATACCTTATTTACTTCTACTATTGTGTAAATTCCTTTAAGGCAAGGAATATTTTAAGTCAACCTCATAATGCCCTAGTCACCTACAAACTCAAACACATTACAGATATTCAATAAAGATCTGTTCAGTTTTTAGTATGTCCCTCTAATTGTTTGGCAGTGCCATATTTTTCATGATGGCCCATTCTCTACTCTTTCCACTTTGCCTCTCCCAAATATGTATAATGAAGGGCATTAAGAGGAAGATGCACAGTAATGTTCCAGATTCTCTCTATTTTAAGGTATTGATTTTTTTACAATGACATACATATCATTTGTTATGTGCATATTGTTTTTCTTATTGGAATTTAAGTTCCTTGAAGTTAGAGACCATGTTTTTGCCTTTTTTGGTACCCCAAGTACTTAGCACACTGTCCAGCATAGAGTTGTCAAGGCTTTGTTCTCAAAGAGGTCCAATGACATCATGAAGTGATGTTTTGAATTTAAGGGAGGCAACCTGTACAAAGTCATCAATCTCATTTTTTTCTTTCAGTGACATGGAAGAAGAGTAGCAAGACAAAAGTCTTGCCCAGGTTACAATGACTTAGATGACTACAGATGAAATAGGCATCTTCAATATCTGACCAAATTCAAAGTGTGCTTCAGGACCTGCTTCAGTCTCTTTCATGGTCATTGGAACAAATTGTTCTCATCCACACAATCTGCTGAGGGAAGCTTTTCTATGCTTGGAGTAGAAATCTCCCTAACTCATCTATGGGTTCGAGGCCTGTTTGTTTCAAACAGCCTGGTTTAATCTACCTGCCAAGCTAGTTTTACAAAGGGTCTGCCACTGGGCATGTTATTATGGGTTCTTGGAGACTTAGATGAAAAGTGACAGGTAGACACTAAAGGAGGATGAGTAACTTTGAAAAGGGCTCACCACACTCTCAAACCAGAGTGCTAGTCCTCCCTAAATGCTCCATATACCCTGCTCCCCCAGCATATAGTAAGTACATAATAATTGTTTGTTAACTTGCTGACTGGGGATGGCTTTGTCATCATCTTTAGGTGAAGAAATAATGTTGGTTTAAGAATGATTTTTCCTCTGTTAATGTAGCCTTCCCCCATCACCATTTTAAAATATTATAAACATATTTATGCTTTATTTCTAATTGTAAGGCTTTTGTAATTTGGTGTTGGTAAATCGAAGAATGTTTACATCACATGCATCTCACAGAAAAAAAATATGAGGATGTTGGTTTTTCAGCTCCAGATGAATAAAATTGTATTGAATTTTTAAAACCCATATCTTCTGTCTTAGAATTGATGCTAACTTTTGCCTCCAAAGAAGACAAGTGGTAAGGGACAAGCAATTGGGGTTGTGACTTGCCAGGGTTACCCAGCCAGGAAGTGTTTGAGGTCAAATTTGAACCCAGGAGTTCTCATCTCCATGGCTCTCTATTCACTAGCCAATTAGCTATCCCTTCATTGAATTTAATAAGCATGTATTAAACATGCTAGGTACTGAGGACAGAAAGATAAAAACAACAACAACAAATCTGCCCTTAAGGAATTTATATTCCTCTAAGAGCTGGGAGTCAAGCTATAAGAAGATACATTATATATTCTTATATTTAGACAAATGAAGTGATTTTGGAGGAAAGATGGGAAACACTAACTGCTCATTCAGTCAGGAAAGACTTTCTGTGGCTGATAGCACATAACTTAAACCCTGAAAGAGGCTAGGGATTCTAAAAGGTTGAAATAAGAAGGAAACATAATCTAGGCATGGAATACAGTCAATGAAAAGTTATAGAAATGGTAGCTGGAATGTTAAAATCATCACAGACCAATTTGGCTAAAATAAAGAATGTACTTAATGTGAAAGAAGCCTAGTTAAAGGGAGTGATGAAGAGATGAGAAGGCCAAACCACAATGTTTGCCTTTTCCATATCTTAGAAGAAAAAGGAAGTTCCTGAAGGTCACTGAGCCATGAGAGAGAAGAGCCAAACATATGCTTTAAAGAAAGTATTATGCTAAATAATGAGTGTGGAGCTCTGTGTAAATGAGAAAGCAAAAAGAATGGAAATAGGAATTCTAATTTGTTGATGATTTCAATAATCCATACAAAATAAAATGAAGATTGAAATGATAATTAAATTAGAGGAGAGAAAAGGATGATGGAATCAACAAGATTTGACAAGGGACTGGATATGAGCCATGCAGGAAAGAGAAGAGTTACATATGACTACCATACTACAAATCCATGTGATTAGAATGATCTATCAAAAGAATTAGAGAAATTTGGAGGAAAGTGGATTTTTATAGGAGGTAAGTGAAGATAATAAGTTCTTGTTTGGATTTTGTAGATTTGATATGCCTCAGTTCATTCAGGTAGATATATTCAACAGATAGTTGGTAATTTGGGATTAGAATTCAGTACAGAGACTAAATATCTAGGAGGTTCCTTATTCTGGAGAACAAAACAATAAGCACAAACATTTGGTATCAACCTGAATTAAGAAAATTCCTTAATTACTTATAAGCCCAGGACATCCATAGACCAGAAACTGCCTTGAATCCTGGCATTGAAAATTGCTACCAGCTTTAACATAAGCTTCCAGAAGCACATCTAAATGATGCTTCTCACTCCTTGCTCTACTGCCTCAGAATAATGGTGACCAGTTTCATTGTTTCATAAGTTTTCTGGCTCCAAATCAGACATTTAAACATTTTTTGACAAATTATTGCTTCCTTCTTAAACAGCACCTATTGATGCCTTTTTACTCATTCAAGTTGAGGGCATTGTTTCATCCCTTACCTATTGATCCCTTTATTACCTTGTCAAATATCAATAATTCAAATCAATAAAATATCAAGGTTTACCTTATCAGTAGCAGACAAGTTTTCTGTTTGGGGCATCAACAAGGAATAGGATGGATTTTTGTCACTGGTTTTTCATAACACTCAAGCACCACACTGAAAATTGTCATAACTTTGCTTTGTTTCATTTTGTGTTCACTTCCTCACCAGCTCTGTGTCTGACAACTGTCCCAAATATGCATCATTTATTCTTATTTTAAAGTTAAATGAGTTCTAATTAATTTTGTCTTCAGCATTTATTTTGAGAATTTCACAACTCTTCCCCCTTCCAGTCCTGTTAAAGTCAGGGCTCAGAATTGCTTCCATAAAGAGGATCAAATACTCAAATTTGAGATAAAATGTGGGTAGCTGGAACATCTCACATACAAAACAGTGAGGTCAAGAGAAGCTGTGAGGTGTCTCTCATTTCACATTCATGTACTCTGGAGGCTCTTGCTCTGTCCTGCATACCACCCTGAAGATGTGAGTCTGATGTGTGACTGGAAGGGGAAAGTGAGGATCAGGGAGGACAAGTCTTACTGCTGTCTACAGTAGCCAGTCTTGCCCCTAGGCCTATAGGTCCCTACAGGACTTGAGTGATCTGCAGCTGCTGTCAACATCAATTGAATTAGACAGATAACTGTGAATCCTGTCTTCACATTGTCAGGCTCTGACTCATCTTTCCTTCTCTGGGCTGGAAGGGGCCCAAATTGACTTCCCTTATGCTTATAGAAGAAGGCACCTATCTCTCTAAATTCCAGGATCTCCTCACACTAGTTTGGCTACTATTCTAGGACCAAAGTGAGATACTAATACACCTGTCTATGTTAGCTCAATAACTTCCTACTACTAAGAAGAATAGAAAATGAGATATTAAGCAGGAAGCAGTTGGAGTATTACAGTTGGCGTTCTAGAGTTAATAATAGAAAAGCTGAGGGAGGAAGGGACTTGGAGGAAGAGAGACAGAGACACACAGAGAAAAAGAGACAAGGATTAAGAGAGAAAGAAATAGACAGAGACAAAGAGACAGAAACAAATGGAAATAAACAGAGGGAAGAAGGGGAAGAGAAGGGGCAAAGTGAAGTAGACAGAGAGAAGGTGAAAAATAGAAGGGGAAGAATAAAAGTAGAAAGAAAAAGGGGAGAGAGAAAAAGTGGAGATATAAAAAAGAGGAAATAGGAGGAGGAAGGTAAAGAAGAGGGGAAAGGAAGTGCAAAAAGAAGTGAATGTGAAGGTAGAAGACAAAAGGAAGAAAAGAGGAAAGATGAAGAGAAAAAATAGTAAAGGCTGAGAGTGACACGAGGAAAGAAAGAGGGAAAGGAGACAAAATAAAGATAGGTAAAAGAAGAGGAAAACATAGGGAGAGAGGAAGAGAAGAAGAGAGAAGAGGAACAATTTTGAACATTATGAAAAACATCGATGATTGAATATCCCTCTGAAAAGCTAGATTTTTGGATTAAATTTTCAACATCACTTTGCTATGTGGTTTCTGTGCATTCACACACACACACACACACACACACACACACACACACACACACACACACACACACAGAGTCCATGTTTTAAATAAATAGAAAAATCATTACCAGAAAATGGGGTTGCTTAACCAGCCTTTCCTTGCCCCAGGGGGTCACAGAGGAAGTAAAATATACTAAATTAAACATAATCATTATCCTTCACTACTACTCTCGAATATATTGCAATTTACTTTAGCTGAGTGGCCTTTTATAAGACTTAAAAACTCATACAGCTAATAGAATAGATTAGAATTTGTGGGAATCCAGTCTACTTCTTTCATTGGTTGACTGAGGGTCTACTATGTGCTTAACATTATGCTAGACCCTAGACCCTGTGAGGGATACAAAGATATTACATACAGACTCTTCCTTCTAGTTTAAGAGTTTCTAATTTAAATGGGGAAATAAGCCACAGGAAGTTAAATGGGAATTTGAGACATAAATAATGACAGACAAAAAATGTCATGAAGCATTATATCTTTAAAAGCAAACAAATAGCACAAATAGGTTGTTATGGTCTAAGAATTCCTAACTTCATGTCCAGTGACCAAGCATTGAGTTGATCTGTAATTAGCCAGGCTGATCCTTGGAAAGTATAAATGATTTCTTGCTGAGACTCTATTTGAAGTCTCTTCCCTGGTACAATTTAAAATAGCTTGAGATATGCTGGCTTAGCCTGTGAGAACCCAGAGTCACCTCTATGCCAAAATGAAGCATGGGAATAGGATTTGTTAAATAATACAGGTCCTATAAATTCAGAGGAGGACATTGTGGGTGTGAATGTCATCCAGGTTTACAACTCTGGAATTATTCTTGACTCTCCATCCTACCTGACTCCAGACATCCAATCAGTCACTATGTCTTATTGATTCTACCTCCACAATATATTTTATTTCTATCCTTGCCTCATCACTCACATGACTACTATCCTAGTTCAGGTCTTCATTTTGCTACTCAGGTAATACAACAGCTTCCTGATTGGTCTTCCTGCCTCCCCTTTCTAGGCATTTTTTTTGAAAATCTGTCTTAGAGACATTAATCCCACCACAAAAGAAAACTCCAGGAGCACTCTTTTGCAATTAGGATGAAATGTAAATTCACAATATGTTTCCCACCTATGCCATAGTCTTATGAAGTAAATCCTTCCCTTTACACACTTTGTGGTCCATCTAAGCTGGTCTTTTAAAATATTCCTAAAACATAGCCCATCTTCCATTTCTGTACTTTTGCATAGACTGCCTTCCATACTTGAAATACCTTTCTTCTTCAGTAGAAATCTGTAACCTTCTTCCAAGTTCAGCACATTTTATGTGGGTCTTCACTGATCTCCTATCTGGTGATGCTCCCATCTGAAATTACCTTGTATTAGTTTCTATTTAATTTGTGAGTGGGTGGGTGTGTATATATATATATATATATATATATATATACATCCTGTTTCCTTTCTTAGAAGAGATAATCTTTCTCTGCTATCTTTTTATCTACAATGTATCTCATATAACTGTAGATGGGAAATAGTCACGGAATATTTATACATATTCTGAATTGGGTATTCCATGCTTCTCAGGAGGCAGACCATCTTGGCCATTCATTTTATTATGCCTTTTAGAAAATGGAGTTCCTGGTCTGAGGTCCATGAATTTGTTTTTCTAAGTTTTTGATAACTACATTTCAATACATTTGACTTCCTTTATAAAATTATTCTTTATATTTGTGTCTAAATATTATTCTGAGAAAGAGTTCATGGATTTCATCATACTGCTCAAAAGGTATATGACATATATATATATTATATAGATATTCTGATAAAATTACCATTCAGATAGATTAAGACCCAACACAAGCAATATTTCCCAGATGAAATCTTTCCTGATCTTCAAGTCACCCCAGTTCCAAATGACCTCCCTAAAAGTACTTTCTATTCACTCTATATGTGTATTATTTTGACTTATCTAAATATATATTGCTTCAGTAGAATGCAAGATTCTTGAGGCAAGCTGTGTTTCCCTTTTGTATTCATAGCCTTGCTGTCCATAATAATGTTTTATAGATTCTCACCCAACAAACGCCTCTAATTCCTTTTTCATACATCTCACAAGAGAGATTAATTGGTTATCAACATGGAATAAAACAGAGAGGTGTATGCTTATCAAAATACTTTTTTTTGTCATTGGTATGGAAGATGTGTCAGTGCAAAATCCATATGGAACCTCTTGCAGAATCATAAAGGAAGACAGGGTAAGCCCATAACAAGAGTAAGAAATAACTATGGAGATTTCTTACACTCTATTGGTACCCAAATAATACTGAGAAATCGTAGCATTTAACAGAGGGCCTGGCACACAACAGGTATTTAATGAATGTTTGTTGATTGATTGATTGATCTAGAGAAAGGCTCTCAATATATTGGTTACACCCCAAGAAAAAGGACAAAGAGACATACAATAGGGTTGAATGGACTGATAAACCATGGATGGGTTGTGATTGGCACTGGTTGAAGTTTAATTTGGTTAACAGTTAAGTTAAATTAATGATAGCGTAAGTTAAGTTTAATAAATATTGATTGATGGTTGATAAAAAATACATTAATGAAAGTTCAGACATCTATTGAAACATTTCCAGGGACTGCAAAGGATGTTGGTCCTAAGGTTTCATCAATTTTAATCAACTAATAAGTATTTAATAAGAACCTCCTCTGTGCCAAGCAGATTTTAGCTTCTGTAGCTCCAAAGATAAAAACAAAACAGTTCCTGCCCTCAAGGAGCTTATATTCTACTAAGGTAAACAATAAGTAAAAGCAAATATAATATATATATATATATAGTAAGTTCAAGTAATTTGAGGGGGAATCACTAACTACTGAATGGAGGGTAGAAATCAGGAAAGCCCTCTAGTAGAGGGGGCATTGCAGTTAAGTTTTGAAAGAGGTTAGGGATTCTAAGAAGCAAAGGTGGAGAAAAAGTACATTATGGGCTTAGAGGATAGCCTACCCAAAGATATAGATAAGAGAGACTGAATGCCAAGTGTGAAGGACTACAAGTCAATTAGTTTGATTGGATAGTAGAGAGCATGGAAGGGAGTCATAAATAATACATGTGCTTAATAAAATATTTGTTTAATTAAACTGAATTATTCAAATAAAATTTACTTCAACTGGAAAAGCTCCAGCCATCACTGTGGGTATTACTCTATTTAGCCTTCTATTCTTCCTTCTAAAATTTTGGTATGGAAGACCTTTGAAGAATAGAAAATTTGAGAAGTGGTGACGAGATGAAATGATACTGGGATCTTATTTGGCACAGACAGAAGAGAAGGAGAAGTTTAAAAATCATTAGACAAAGAGGTTAGGAGTGGGGCATAGCAGGTATAACAATGTTCTTAGATTTAATCAGAGATGAGTTCAAGTCCTTCTACTATACATAATGATTGTATGAGCTTTGTTAAGTTACTTAACCTCTCAGAACCATAGGAAAAATTCTAAAACTAAATTGGGGAGAAGATGTGGGTCTCTTTGGGTAGTTTCCTCTACTAATGAAATCACAGGTTTGGTCAATGCAAAAAAAAAAAAAAAAGTACTACTCCCTTCAGATTTTTTTGCCATTATCTGGGACGATGAGGAAAGCGGGAGATTTGGATGGGGAGTTTGTATATCAGTCAAGGATGAACTGAACAAGCTCATTCATTCAGGTACACTAGGAGAAAGTAGGCATTTCCTTTTCAACACCTCTTTCTGGAAATATGCTTAGAAGTTGCAATCACCCCATCAACTTGCTTTTCAAATTGAGGACGTTTTGACAGGCATGCGCATAGAGCATTTTCCTATGAATAACATCCTAAATTCCTCTTTTTAGAGCCAGTTGAGAACTTGAAATTAATACTTCTCTTATTACGGTTGGGGTGGAGGGGTTACAAATCAGGGCATGACAATTTGCTTATTTCTAGATTGAGACTTAAAACAATTATTCTACTCAGGAAAATGGCCCCAAGCCTGCACAATTCAGGCTTTCTCTAGCTCTTACAAAAAATGGCCTGGAGAAGAAATGGCCTTTAAAGAAAAGGTTCGATTTCAATTTAAAATCCGGTAGATACCCAAGGAAACTGAACAAAGATACTCTTCATCTCCTAACATCTGTCATCAGGTGGGCCATGTGAGCTCTTCTAGGATGGAAAAAAAATTACCTTTCATCTTTTCTGCTTGTGAGGCACATTATGTGTTGGGAGCTAAATGTAAGCTGCCCGGCTCGAGCTGTCAACAACTATGCACTCTGTCACCAATAATGCTGCTGCATATGTGGACAAAAGTTTGAGATCTTATTGCTAATTTACCAGATTTATTGTGTTATTTTCTTATTACTCTCTTCTGGGGTAAAAATAGAAAAAAATCCAATTTCTGATGCAGCTTTAATCTAGTGGAGACTGTTGGAAGCTAATAGAAGTGAGGCCATAAATTCAGAATTCACAAAGGAGTGGAGGAAGCTGGGAGATTTGTTTCTGTCACTCAGACTTAGATATTCTGCATTAGAAAGCCAGGATCCCGTTACAAATGATAAAGGGCTAAGTTAAGAAAGGCAGCTTGCATAAGTATAACATATGACAGGGAAAGTCATGGTCCCTTTCATTCATTTGCTTTAGACCCAGAGCAGTCATGAGCTGTGATACATCTTTTGTTCTTTCTTTATGAAATTTCCTCCCAAAGGGACCCACATGCAACCCAGAATACCATTTACTCCACTATGATCCCTAAGACCTTTGGGCATTAGAGCTGAGGCCTAGTGCTCTCCTTTGAGCCCAGGTACCAACTGATATAGTAATGATTCCATTTGTTTGGGTTTTTCTCATTATTGGGCAATTAGGTGTCACAGTGACAAGGTAGGAGTCAGAAAATCTCACCTTCCTGAGTTCAATTATGGGCTCAGACATTTACTCTAAACAAGCCAGTTAATTCTGCTTGCCTCAGTTTCTTCATCTGTAAGATGGACTGGAGAAGGAAATTATAAACTATTGCAACATTTATGCCAATAAAATTCCAAATGAGGTCACAAAGAGTTGGACATGATTGGAATGACTGAGCAACAAATCTCATATAGAGAGAGTAAAATCTGGTTTGAGCTCCAGAGGAAAGGAAGATATAAGTGAACTTTCCATGTTCTGATAATAGAGGTTGTGTACAAAAAGGCAGATATAAAGATAGATATATAAATAGTAGTGGTGGTAGTAGTAGTAGTAGTAATGGTACTAGTAGTAGTAATAGCAGCAGTACTAGTGGTAGTAGTAGTTATAATAGCAGTTTTAATCATAGCAGTAGTCATTGTAATAACAGAAGTAGTAATAGTAGTAGTAGTGATAGCAGCAATAACAGTTGAAGTCATAGTATTAGTAGTATTAGTAGTATTAGTATTAGTAATAGTATTAGTAGTAGTAGTAGTAGTAGTAGTAGTAGTAGTAGTAGTAGTAGTAGTAGTTGTGGTGGTGGTAGTGGTGGTAGTAGTGGTAATAATGATATTAGTAGCAATAGTAATAGATTCAGAAAGTATATTAATGGAAGGATTATCACAGAATATTAAGGAAACACAGGTCCTCTACACAGTTATAGGAAGATTAATACCATCATTTAAAAAAAAGAGAGAGAAAGAAGGCAAACACAATACTTTGGACCAAGCATATGCCATTTCACTAAGCAGTGGACAAGACTGGTAATTAGTATATGTCATTGAATTTGTTAAATGCAATTAAAAGTGGTTTACCTTTGGATGGAGCCAGAGCAATGATTAAGATTCAAGAAGAGAATCCAAAGTCCCTCTATAGGTGATGTCTGTATGAACACAGACTATAATATGCAGACGAAAACATTTTGAACAAATAGCTTAATCATGCAGATTTATTTCTGCAAATTGGAGTTTAAAATGATAATTCTAGGCCATGTCATTGCCACTAGAAATTATATAAGGGTGAATATAAAGAACTCAGTTTTATTCATAAATGTAGATTTTACAAGAAAATAGTAAAAAAAACATGAAGCAAATGCATCATAGAAGGCTGTAAAAAGTTAGCACCCAACAAATGCCAAGAAATATGGCTTCTGGTGGCTAAAATTTGATGCCAGAAGTTCACTACCTTTAATGGACTGACATAACAGGTCCTTATACTACGAATACAAACCATAAAATGTCCTAGAAAAAGTCCACTCTACTGGATCCGGACCATTGTCATAGATAAAACTGTTGTCCATAATGATCAAGATATATATTGATCCACAAAGATTTCAAAAGAATGGCTTTACAAATGTTGAAATATTAAATATTCACAGTCTCAAAGCTACATGGTACAGAAAATCTCAAAATATACAGACCAAATACAGGAGTGCATAATCACTCAGATTCAGGCTACGGTATATAAATAATCACTGTTTTACTTCGATACTGGCGCTGTACCAAGGATGCTTTTAGTAAGTCTAGAAAGGATGTTACTAGCATGGTCTAGGATGATCTTGAAGGAGCAGTTACTTTATCCACCTATGCAATAGTTTATAGAACATTAAATAACAAAGAATTATAGCCATATCGTGCCTTGTCACAGAACTTTTTCTATATGATTTGCATTGAAAAAAATGACAATGAGGTAGAAGTTGTTTTTATCATCAGAATAATTATTCACATTTACATAACACTAAGGTTTACAAGATGTTTCTATTATTAATCCCATTTTATTTTCAAAGTTATTATTATTTTCATTCTCATTTTTTGGATGATAACAATGGAGATCAGAGATGTTTCTTGTTCAGGGTTACATGGCTAATGTGTCTGAGATAAGATTTGAGTCTAGAACTTTCTGATATTGAGTCCAGGCTAAAAGTTTTATCTTAGTTAAATGTATCATGAACAAAGTGCCAATTTCTGTGTAAGACCTCTCAGATTTTGAGAATCCACTTCTTCTATTGTCTTCTCTGTATTTTAAAGCTTTGAAGACACTATTACCATAATGCAAATGTCAACTTTGTTAATCATCTCAATTTGATCTTGCCGTTTGCCATTTTTCAAAAATTAAAAATAAAAAACTCAGGTCATGTTTATTTCATCTTCCAATTTATTTTGTATGAAGAATATACAATTTTCTCATCTATAAAATGGGAACAATAATACTGCTAATACCTAATTTGAAAGACTGTTACTAGACTAAAATAAGACACATAAAGTGATTTCCCAGCTTTAAAGTACTATTTAAATGCCAGTCATTATTATTATTGTCATTGTTGCTGTTAACTTTATATTCAAAAGGGAGAGATTGGAAAGAAGAAAGAATTAGAAAAATGTTAGAACGAATCAGGTGAGATACATGTAATAATGACTAATTATTTTCTGACCTGGGATGGTGGCAGTGGATAAATGTGAGTATAGAAATAGAATTGATGAATTGATAGTACATAACAAATAATTAGATGCATTGTGGGTAGGGATGGTGAAGGAAGGAATTTTAATTAGTAATGATGCTCAAGAACCATGTGGACAATTACATAGAAGCAAATGATTAGACTCAGTTTTTGACTTCAAGATTTCTTAGGTCATCTTCATTCCAATCAAAGCTATAACTAGTTAACTGTTATATATATATATATATATATATATATATATATAGATGTCCATACAAAAACATCAAAAGAAAAAACCAAAATTTGAGGCCCTCAAAATTCAGAAACAATGTTTCTGATTCAGAGATTAGTGATAAAACTGCTCTATCACCTCCTTCCTTATGTTGCAACAGAATTATCCCTTACAACCCTTTCTTCCTATATCCCTTGCCCAACAAACCCTGCTAATATGGAAGAGGAGCAACCCTTCTAATTACACATGAAAATGTGTCTCTTCTGATTTGTCCCCAACCTTTTGCAGTTTCTGTGTCTTCTTGATCCCATCCTTTTTCATGGCTTATCATCTTTCCCTTGCAAAGTCAAAGCAACCTTCATATTGCTAGACTAGTCTTTTCTGTTCTTTCAGGTAATCATCAATAAATCTGTGAAACATTCCCACACCTCTTATCATGCACGCGTTTAAAAGGGAATGATAGAACATTTCCTAGGGTTCTATTAGTCGTGAGGTTTGTTTTCAAACTTAATACCTATGAGCTCAATCCAACTGGTATTGGGTGGGTAGAGGAAAAAAGAAAATATGACTATGAGCTTTCTAACTTTGATGACTAAGAGGTTAACGGTGCTACTGAACAATTCTCAAACCAGGAGAGATATGGTAATAGTAGAGATATGATGAAATTTATATTTAACATTTTGAATTTGAGTTGCTGTTGGAATATCTAGGTGGAGAAGTCCAGTAGAGTGTGGAAGATACTTAACACCTGACAATTACAGGTTATATTGTGTTTCTCAAAAAAATTGCAGTAACCGCCCTGGATGCCAAATAGCTATTTATGCCTTGGGAGTGCTGAAAAGAAATGACCCAATTTTATTCTTTTTATTTAATGCCTAAATTTCTCTATCTCAGGGTTTGGCCACCTCTGACACAGGTATGCTTGACAGAAGATGGAACAGCTCAAAAAGTGTCAACAGGAATGCATTTACCATTGACCTTATTTCACAAATTCATAACTGTCAAATATTTTTGTGCTCAAGACCTCCAGTCGATCATAGCATTGCTCAAGGACATGAGTACTCCCTGTAGATGGGCATATCATGAGGAAAATGAAAAGGAACTCAAGAAGAGCCAACTAAGTACAATAGATCGTAGGAGCTATATATACAGCTCCTCACAAAGAAGTCTCACCTGGCTTTTTAGCTTTCACTTCTTCCATGAGGTTTCTTAAAAAAGGAGTAAAAATATGCATCCTATGAAACACCATCTTTTAAATTCCATCTTATTGGATTTTAATTCACAAAAAATGTTTTTAAAAATGAGATGGTGCACTTTCAAATTTGTCAGCAGCAATTGCTAACTTGTAGACTTTCCATTTCAACTATGTGATTGCTCTTGTAACCACCATATTTAAATGAAACCCTTTTTGGTGCCAGTCAAATTGGCACCTTTAATTTCAACTAATTAATGTACAGAGCTAGGTCAAGGTAGAAAAGCAAGTCAGTCAGTGTAACTGGGATAATTTTAGTTATCCAAGTGCTTCTCTTTATGTGTTTTCATATGCTTTTCTGATTGACTAAACCCCAGCAAAAGATGGAGGTTGGTGGGAAAGTCATGTCTGTGTTCCTTACTTTAGGTTTCTTATCTGACTACAGCTAGATTGGTGCACTGTCTCAGAACCCAAGTATCTGTAGTACCATTCAGTTATAGCTTTCAGTGACCCATGCCTTCAGGTTTACCTTAGGTGGCATACTCATTAAGCCCTGTTTAGAATTACCATTTGTTATTGTTCATTTGTGTTTAACTCTTCTTGACTCTGTGAATAATAATATGCCAGTGCTGTCCATAGGGTTTTCTTGGCAAAGATAATGCAGTTGCTGACCATTTCTTTCTCCACCGCCATAGTTAGAGTGTACCCAATAGGGACTAAAAGTATGACCAGCATTTTGAAAGGTAAAGTGGATAGAAGGGAATATTCCAGATTTTTGGAAAAGAAATTCTTCGCTCAAAGAAGTGTAATTAAGATTATTTGTTTAGATGATAGTTTGGGGACCATAACAATTTGAAATATTACATGCATGGAAGAAATGATTGAATTGGAATATATATGATGAGGAGTAATAAGAGAAAAAAATCCTTTGTGAAGTATTTGTAGTGTACATTGCTTGACTGTAAGTGAGTGGGCTTACCGTAAAGCATACTACCTTGTATTTATTGACTTGTACTTCCCAAAAGTAAGGGGATTAATCTGGATTAGTTTAGGATAGACATTATCCTAAAAAATAGTCACATATTGAAATTCAATTAACCTCAAGAATATCATTTCCACAGATGATAAGTGACTACCTAATAGCTGCAGGTTCAGTATAAAAAGATCTAGGTCTTTTTATAAATCTATTTCTAGGTGGACATGCATGAAATTACTTTCACATTGCATATAATAATCAATTTTAGGCCCAGTCTATCATTCATTTATTTTGTTTATCATTATTTGCATTTTTGGTGAAGTTATCTACCCAAGAATTCTAGATATTCATTCAAAATTGATTGAAGTAAATAATAATTTCAATAAAGTGACTGGATATGAAACAAATCCACAGAAATCATTAGTCTACTTCAATGAAGACACACTCAGTACTTTTATGAAACACTAAAAAGCACTTGTGATAGATATAAGAGAATAAATTATTCTTAGTTGAGTTGAACTAAAACAACAAAAATGTATACTACCTGAATTAATTTACAATTTTAGTGCCACATCAATCAAAATAACAGGCAAAAATTACAGAATTCATCTGGAGGAACAAATGGTCAAAAATCTCAAAGGAAATGATGAAATAAAATAAGTAGCAAATAAAATGTGTAAATAGTGCTGAATCTCAAAAACACCAATCATTAAAACTATTGAGTACTAATTAAAACACAGAAAAATTGCATGAAATAGATTAGTTAAACAAGACCAAGAAGCAATCTAAAATTGTGGCACATTGTTTAATAAACACAGAGTCATTGTCTCCTGGATAAAGGACACGATATGAGAAAAACTGTTCAGAAAATGGTCTAATCTAGTCTAAAAGTCTTTATAGCAAATTTCTCTGATAATGGTCTGAAGGGCAAGAAATACAGTTAATATTTATAAAATAAATAAACTGTGTTAAGGTTTGCAAAGCACTTTGTCTACATTACCTCATTTGATATTCAAAATAACCCTGTGTATTATCTCACTTTTGCCAATGAGGAAACAAAGGTTCAAGAGAGATTAGGTGACTTATCCAGGATTACAGAACTAGTGTTTGAGTCTATCATTTATTTTTGACATGATATAGATAATGATGAATAAGGTCTAAGGGTGGGTCATCCAATGATGTCCATAGTCTGGACAACAGACATTCTTCATTCCTTTGTTTTTCCTTTTGTGTTCATAGTTAAGCCAAACTCTTTTGAAATTTTGGATATCATTTAGGTAGCCCTGCAATGTTCTAAATGTTTGATATAGTCAGTACAATAATATCCACAAAAGGATTGTGGATTGGTTTACCTTTAGGAAGTTGTATTGTTCCTTAAATGACTTTTTGAAGTCCTTAATGCTGGGGTCCTGAGGCTTATGGATCTTTTGAGTCTGAGAGTTCTGAGCTAACAGAACAATGATGTTTCTGTACTATTGAGTGCTAATGTGGTGATACAGGCAAAGTAGACAAACACTAGAATGTCTACGGAGGGGCAAATGAAACCAGATCAGGAAAAAAACCCCTGACATATTAATGATTCCATATCAATAAGTATTAATATCAGGCCCACAAATGGTGGGTATATTTCTAGTATGATCAAGTTTGGAAGACACAGTCTCAAAAAACAAAACAAAACAAATACATGCAAAACTCTTATTTTTTCATTATTGTTGAATGGTTGTATATCTCACCTTATTCCCTACATTCATCACTGATATCAAAACTTTCTGCCCATCAAGGTAACATGATATCATCACTATGACCTCGTCATGGTGGGTTAATACCAGACTGTAATTTTGTGGTTTTTTCTCTTTATGAGCTTTGGTTGATTGATTTATTTGATAATAATTTGTGGAAAATCGGGTATCATATTTATGACCCAGACTCCCCTGGTGTCATCTTGCTAAATAAATTTAGTAAGTTTCCTTGAATCAATTTCCATTGTTTCCTAAGAAGTGAATTTGAGGAGCCCTTCAATGGGCAATGGTGGGTATGAGTAGGACATAGGCCCTTATAAACAAGGGATCGATGGAAAAGTTTCATCAAGTATCTAATGAGAGAAATGTACAAATGGACAAAATGGGCTGGTCGTAGAGCAAAAGAGAAGGATCGATTACATCAATATGTAATTCCTGTGTTCAACTGCTGTTTGTTCAATGACAGAACAACCACAGGATAGACCCCACCATGTTGTATGAGGCCCCTATAGCAGATGTATAGGACACTGGCAAGAGTCTGAGAGGATGGAAGTGTAGATGGGTTCAAATCTTTATAATTGGAGGAAGTATTCACGTCAATGAAATCCCAGAACTATTCTTTTATTGAAATAATATCTGAGTATTCTTAGAAGGAATACATGTACAATTCTAAAATTAAAATGGGAAAGAAAAATTCTATCATATAGGACAAGAGGAAATAATTTAGTAATATTTAGCAAGCTAGGAGAGGAAATTTGTTCCTAATAATTCAAGCCTTCTCCCTAGCTCCACTTAAAATATAAATTAAAAAAAAATTATCAATAGTTTCTTGAATCCATGATGGATCTCAATAAAAGAGATGAAATAGAAAAATGAAGAGCAATTTGGGGGAAGAAGAAAAAAGTGAGGATAAATGAGAGATGAAACACATCAATCATCAATTTAAATTGGGATAGCTTATAAGGCTGAACAAGAAAGAAAAATCCCAAATCATCCTGATAGCTACCAGACATATTATACAAACTCAAAATCAACCATGATCCTTTCTTTAGTTACATAGACAGTCTTAATCTCTTCTTTTTGTTTTCTACATTATACCTGAAATAATACTGCCTTATATGTTTTTGTGAGATTCCCATGATTTTTTCTACCATTCAAAGCCACTTTTTACCACTAAAGTGATATGTGATTTTGGTTCAACTACTTAATCTCTTTGTAAACCATAATTGAGTGGCACTGTGGATTAGTGAATAGACAAATCTTCTTGAAGTCAGGAAGGAATGGATTCAATTCTTGCATCTGTTACATATTGACCATGTGATCAAAAGCAAATCACTTTATTTCTCATTTCTTCAGATAACTCTCTAAGAATGTAAAGTAGATGAATTGTAAATCAGTATTAGTTGAGGGGCCTTCCTCAATAGATATTATTCCATATCCTAAAGAAATCAGAGATCTTAAAAACACACACACACACACACACACACTCTCTCTCAAATCCATAAACACAACAAAATGCTAAATTAAATGAATTCCAGATAAACTGCATTTACTAACATGCCTCCATTGAAGTAGAAGGCTCTTGAGTCACCCCAATCCAAAGAATTAGTTAACAATAATGCACAAAGGCATAGGCTGTAAATAAGCAAAGGGAATGTCTGAAAGATGTGCAATAAAGAGAGAGAATACTTTGAGATTACATCTTTAACCTATATTTTAACTCTGGTTAAAAAAAGAGGCTAAAATCTAAACAAGGAACTGGAGCAACTTGCTGTAGGCTTCTGACAATCCATATGTGCTACCACATGGCAGGGTGAGCCAAGGTCACTGATTTAGCTTTCTCCCTTCATCTCTTTGCTTTGGGGATGAGAAACTTTTGTGTCACTTTTAGAATCTCCGTGATTATTGATTGTATGACATTTGCTATAGGGAATACAAAGGAAGCTTCTCCCATTTCTCATCACACACTTTCCTAGGATTCAATGGTCTGCACAAATTGTTTCCCTTTTAAACATTGTTGGTTTTTCACATTTCTTAGCTTTCCTCTTGAACCTTTAAGAAAGTTAAAAACAACAAAAACAATAACCAAACTGCTCAACATACAAAAATGTATTCATTCCTCTGGACTATATGTAAAATGAATAACAGCTGGTATTTTAACAGACCTGTTGGATTCAGAAGTGTTAGCCAATCAAGCCAGTCACTATCTCTTGGGAACCTTGCTTCAGCCCTATCATTTACTGAGGTAGCATGGCAAAAGGGTTCTTATAGTTCTTGACTTGGAACCAGGAACACTTGGATTGAAGTCCTAACAGACACTGTTAAGCTATGTGTCCTTGGGAAAGGCATTTAGCTAATCTAAGCCTTATTTCCCACATCTTAAAATTGAATACTTTTACCCTTCTCAGCATGGCTGTGAAGCTTAAGTTAGATAGTTAATAAAGTAGAAATTACTTTAGGGTCTGTAAAATTCTTTGTACATTTTATTGCAACAAGCTTTTGCTCTGTTCTTTCAAGTCAAGTCTATCACATTTTATGCCCTATCCCCAGTATTTCTCCAGTATCTTGAAGGGTTTGAAGTGGGTTTTGTTTTTGTTTTGTTGTTCTTTGCTATTTGTTCAAGTCCTCACTAGCTCTACTCTTCTTTTCTTAAGAAACTTGTAACTAGAAATCCAGTTTCATTTAACCACTAACCATTTAAAAGTAAATAAAAAACATTTATTAAGTGCCTACTATGTGCCAAATATTGTAATTAATGATGGGTACTATATTGAATTAGCTTTTGCAAAGTAATATTTGATTCAGAGATATATCATGGGCAAAGTAAAATATTTTCTCCAATTTCCTTTACCCCCTTGATCCATGGATGGGAGTGAGGTAGTAATAAGAATTAGTACAAAACTTAAGCTCCATTTCTTTCTTTTAAAATACATCATTTATTTATTTATTTATTTTGAATATTTTTCCATGGTTACATGATTCATGATCCCTTCCTCCCTTCCTTCCCCATTCCTCGTACTGACAGGCAATTCCACTGAGTTATATCATTGTTCAAATCCCATTTACATATTATTGATATTTGCAATAGAGTGATCTTTTAATTCCAATACCCCAATCATATCCCCATCTAAACATGCAATCAATCATATGTTTTTCACCTACATTTCTACTCCCACAGTTCTTTCACTGGATTTGGATAGCATTCTTTCTCAGAAGTTCCTCTGAATTGTCCTAGATCATTGCATTACTACAATAGAAAAGATAATTACATTCGATTGGGCCACGGTGTACCAGTCTCTTTTTACAATGTTCTGGTTCTGCTCTTTTGCTCTTGCATCAATTCTTGAAGGGCTTTCCAGTTTACATAGAAAATCCTCAAGTTAGTTCCTGGGGTGGAGCCAAGATGGTAGAGTAATCCTTAGCAACAAGCAAGGACTGAGTTGAAGAGGGTATCCCAACTTTCCAGAAAACAGAGCCTACCTATAATTAGATAGGAAAAATGAGCAAAAAACAAAAAAGCACCTAATTCTAAAAAAATTTTTATAAAGACAAAGAGTGAGGTACAGAAGCCGAAGGGGAGAGTGAAAGCAAATACTCTCAAAGACCAAAAGCACAATATAGATTTGACACAGATTCTCGAAGAATTCAAAAAGGACCTCAAAAACCCAATTAAGAGAGGCAGAGAAAAAATAGAAAAGAGAAATGAAAGTGATGCAAGGAGAAATGAAAGTAATACAAGAAGAAATGGCCCAATCAGAAAAGGAGGGCCAAAAACTGACAGATGAAAATCAGGTCTTAAAAATCAGTTGGAATTGATGATCTAGAAACTAATGATTTCATAAGAATTGTTGCAGATTTTTCGCATTTCATGAGAATCAAAGCAGAATCAAAAGAATGAAAAAAATAGAGGAAAACATGAAATATCTTACTGAAAAACAACTGAAAATAGATCTAGGAGAGACAATTGGACTACCTGAAAGCCATGATCAAGAAAAAAACCTTAGATATCATATTAAAAGAAATTATTAAAGATAACTGCCCAGAGATCCTCAGATGAGAAAATAAAAATAAAATTGAAAAAATTCACAGATTATCTCCAGAAAGAAATGCTCAAATGACAACTTCCAGGAATATAATAGTTAAATTCAAGAACCACCAAGCTAAGGAGAAAATACTTTAAGCAGCCAGTAAGAAACCATTCAAATACCATGGAACTACAATCAGGATCACAAAGAACCTGATGGCTTCTACATTAAAGGATTGAAAGAAATGGAACATGATTTTCAGCAAAACAAAAAAATCTGGGTTTAAAACCCAGAGTCACCTATCCAGCAAAACTGAGTATATTCTTTCAGGGGAAAAATTGGTCATTCAATAAGATAAAAGATTTCTAAGCGTTCCTGAGAAAAAAGCCAGACCTAAGCAAAAGATCTGAAGTCCAAACATGAGACACTATAAAAGCCCAAAAAGGTAAATAAGAAAAAGAAAATTTAAGGGACTCATTAAGGTCAAAATGTTTATGTCTACATGGAAAGAGGATTTCTGTAATTCTCAAAAATTATCCTTAGTAGTAGAGAAGATAGAAGGAATTTAATCAGAAAGAGGGTAGAGCAGTAAGCTAATTATGATGATATGATATGATATATATATGTACATATATGTATATATATATGTATATATATATGAAAGATATGTATTGTGAAGATAGGATTAACTCTCTCTATCTCTATTTTTTAGCTAATCAAATCAAGAAGTTAATGTACTCCTACTTACCATTAAGTATGAGAGTTCACCAGTCACTTACTATACTACCTTGGCTTTGCAAGAGACTGTGTTGATGGTACTCTGGCTGAAGATACCAACAGCACTTCTGGCTGAGGATTATTGGGAAATCCATGTGGAGACAGAGTCTTGGGGAAGACCTGCCTGGACTGAACCAGACTGAACCAGAGAAAGGCTGGTAGGCTTGTTAGGAATCTGTCTCTTTATCTCCACTTACACTTTCACTCTTCCCTCCTCTTTGTAAATAAAAGCTGCTAAAAGTTATTTTGACTTAAGCTCTAATATTTTAAAATCAATGATCACAATATTAATTTATAACTCTAATATTTAGCATAAAACCTAAATTTAAACCTTACAGTATGATATGATATGATATGTATACATATGAATGATATGTTAAAAAACAAACAAGGGCTGAAAGATAGGATTGTACTGAGAGAAAAGGGAAGGGAGAGATAGAATGAGGTAAAATATATAACATAAAGAGGTGTGAAAAATTATTAAAGAGAGGGGAGGATAAGTTTGGTGACAGGCAATACTTAAACTTTATTCTCATCTTAAAGGGCTCAGAGAGGGTAAAACAAGTATACTAAGTTGGGTATAGAATTCTTTCTTACCCTACTCAGTGGGGTATAAAATTCTATCTCAATCCACAGAGAAGTAGAAGAGAATAAGATAAGAAAAGAGAGAGGCAATTGCAGGGAGAGTAAAGTGAGTGTGTGTGTGTGTGTGTGTGTGTGTGTGTGTGTGTGTGTGTGTGACAAAAAGGAAAATACTGATGAGGAGAAACAGAGAGAAAGGGAATTGACCAAGATTTAAATGGGATAATATGATGAAGGACAACACACAGTTGATAATCATAACGCTGAATGTGAATGGGATAAATTCAACCAATAAATGGAAGCAGATAGAAGAGTGGATTAAAAATCAGAATCCTACTGTATATTATTTACAAGAAACACATTTGAGGCAGAGTGACACAGATTTAAGGGTTAAAGGCTGGAGCAGAATTATTATGCATCATCTAAAGTGAAAAAAAGCAAGAGCAGAAATCATGATACAAGACAAAGTGAAATTAGAAATTGATCTAATTAAAATAGATAAGGAAGGAAATTATATTGTTAAAGTCTAGTATAAACAATTAAATAATATCATTATTAAACATTTATGCACCAAATAGCATAGCATCTAGATTTCTAAAGGAAAAATTTAAAGTGCTCAAGTTGGAAATAGATAGTAAGACCATATTAATGAGGGATCTCAACCTTCCCCTTTCAGAACTAGATAAATAAAGCCAAAAAATAAATAATTAAGAAGTAAGGGAAGTGAATTAAATGCTAGAAAAAAACTAGAGTTAATAGATATCTGGAGAAAACTGAAGAGGAATAAAAAGGAACTTCTCAGCAGTACATGGTACATATACAAAGATTGACCATGTATTAGGGCATAGAAATATTGCAAACAAATGCAGAAAAGCAGGAGAAATAACTGCAAAATTTTTCAAATCATAATGCAATAAAAATTATAATTAACAAGGGTCCATGGAGGGACAAATTTAAAATTAATTGGAAACTAATCTAATTCTTTAAAACTGGAGGGTCAAGTAAGAAATCATAGTGTAAGACTAAAAATGAATATACAATACTCCTAGTATTATATTTTTATAAGATTTAATAACAACAAGGTGAGAGAGAAGGGGGTTCCTTCAGCCAAGTGAGAAGAACAAAGAGCCAGAGACCCCAGCCATCTCCCATGCTTGAGCCAAAACCAAAGTCCCAAAAAAGGCCCTTCTGCGTGGGTTTCAGCAAATTTATAAACAAACCCACACAAGCAGCACAACACCATGACACAAGACCAGGAAACCCTGGTAAGAATAAAGAATGCTGGGAAATGAAGTCCCCAGGTTACAAACTTTTAAAACACATCATAGAAAAAATTATGGACTTCATTAAGAAAATGACAATGAGGTGACATCATATCTAACCCTATGGGATACAGCCAAAGCATTACTTGGGGAAATATTTCTCAGTGTTCATAGCAACAAATCTAGAAGGAGGAAATCAATGAGTTGGGCTTTCAACTTAAAAATTAGAAATAATAAATTAAAAATTTCCAGATAAAAACTAAATTGGAAATCCTAAAAATTAAAGGTGAAATGAATAAAATTGAAAGTAAAAGAAGTATTGAACTAATAAATAAGACTAGGAACTGGTACTTTGAAAAAATAAAATAAAGCACTGGTTAATCTAAAAAAATAAGATAATCAAATAACAGTATCAACAATGAAAAGGGTGATCTTATCTCTAATGAAGAAGAAATTAAGGCAATTAAGAAGAATTATTTTGCCCAATTACATGGCAATATATATGACAATCTAGTTGAAATGGGTGAATATTTATAAAAAATCAATTGTCTAGATAAATAAAAAATGAAATAGAATACTTAAATAATTCCATTTCAGAAAAAGAATTTGAATTAATCACCAAGGAACTTACTAAGAAAACATCCCCAGGACCAGATGGATTCACAAGTGAATTCAATCAAACATTTAAAGAACATCTAATCCAGATATTATACAAATTATTTGATAAAATAAGTAAAGAAAGCATCTTACCAAATTCTTTTATGACACAAATATGGTATTGATTCCAAAGTCAGGCAGACCAAAAACAGAAAAAGAAAACTATGGACCAATCTCCTTAATGAACATAGATGCAAAAATCTTTTTAAAAAGACTACATTGAGAGTCAGGCCTAGAGACGGGAGGTCCTAGGTTCAGATTCAGCCTCAGACACTTCCCAGCTGTGAGACCCTGGACAAGTCACTTGACTCCCATTGCCCACCCTTACCACTCTTCCATCTAGGAGCCAATGCACAGAAGTTAAGGGTTAAAAAATTAAAAAAAAATAGTACAACAAGTTATTACAACGATTATCCACTATGACCAAGTGAGATTTATACCAGTAATACCAGAATGATTTAAAATTAGGAAAGTCATCCACATAATTGACTCTACCAATAATCAAACCAACAGAGATCAAATGATTATCTGAATAGATAAAAAAGCCTTTGAAAAATACAGCACTGGGGGCAGCTGGGTAGCTCAGTGGAGTGAGAGTCAGGCCTAGAGACAGGAGGTCCTAGGTTCAAACCCGGCCTCAGCCACTTCCCAGCTGTGTGACCCTGGGCAAGTCACTTGACCCCCATTGCCCACCCTTACCAATCTTCCATCTATGAGACAATACACCAAAGTACAAGGGTTAAAAATTAAAAAAAAAAATTAAAAAGAAAATACAGCACCCATTCTATTGAAAACACTAGAAAGTATAAGAATAGAAGGGTCATTCCTCAGAGTAAGAAACAGTATATATTTAAAACAATCAGCAAGTATCATCTGTAATGGGGACAAGTTAGAATCCTTCCTAAAAAGATCAGGAGTAAACAGGGATGTCCACTATCACCTCAATTATTTAATTCTATACTAGAAAAGCTAATAGTATCATTTAGAGAAGAAAAAGAAATAGTAGGGATTAAAGTACTCAATGAGGAAACTAAACTATCACTCTTTGCCAATGATATGATGGTCTACTTAAAGAATCCTAGAAAATCATCTAAAAGACTAGTGTAAATAATTAACAACTTTAGAAAAATTGCAGAGTACAAGAGAAACCCCCATAATTCATCAGAATCTCTATATATTTCCAACAAAATTCAGCAGCAGGAATTAGAAAGAGAAATTCCATTTAAAATCACTTTAGACAATATAAAATATTTAGTAATTTATTTACCAAGATAAGCATCAGAATTATATGAATATAACTACAAAATACTTTTCACACAATTAAAACTAGATCTAAATAACAGGAAAAAAAACATTTATTACTCATGAGTAGGATGAGCTAATATAATAAAATGACAACCTTACCCAAATTAATCTTCAAATTCAGTGCCATACCTATCAAACTACTAAAAACATTTTATAGAATTAGAAAAAATTATAACCACATCTACTTGGAAGAAGAAGAGATCAAGAATAGCAAGGGAAATAATGGGGGGGGAGGGTGGGAATGAGAAGAATGGAGCCATAGCAGTACCAGATCTTGAACTGTACTATAAAGCAGTATATTTCCCCAATTACATATAAAAACAATATTAATATTCTTTTCTAAAATTTTGAGTCCTGAATTCTCTCTTCTTTCAACTCCTTATCCTGAGAGAGTAAGCAATCTTATGTACATTTTACATCTTATAACATATCAAACATTTTTTTCATATTATTCTTGGAAGAAAACTCAAACAAAAGCAAAAAAATATGAAGAAAGTAAAATATTCTATGCTTTGGTTAGAAACCAAATTTGGTATGGACTCAGACTCCATCAGTTATTTTTCTGGAGGCAGATATTTTTCATCATGAATTCCCTGGTATTGTCTTGTACCAATGTATTCATGAAAATAGCTAAGTCATTCACACTTGTACGTCATATAATATTGCTGCTATTTTGGTTCTGCTCAATTCACCATATATCAGTTCATGTATGTCTTTCCAGACTTTTTTGAAATCATCTTGCTCATAATTTATTATAGCACAATAGTAACTACTACAATCATATATCATGTATAATGTATAATATTTATACAGCCATCCTCTAATTGATGGGTATCTCCTTATCTTTCAAATTTTGCCACAACAAAAGGAGTTGCTAAAAATATTTTTGTACAAATGCTTCCTTTTTAAAAAAAAATCCCTTTAGGGGGGCAGCTGGGTAGCTCAGTGGATTGAGAACCAGGCCTAGAGACGGAAGGTCCTAGGTTCAAATCTGGCCTCAGACACTTCCCAGCTGTGTGACCCTGGGCAAGTCACTTGACCCCCTTTGCCTACCCTTACCACTCTTCTGCCTTGTAGCCAATACACAGTATTGACTCCAAGACGGAAGGTAAGGGTTATAAAACAAAAATCTCTTTAGGATACACACATAGTCGTGATATTGCTGGGTCAAAGGGTATGTATGATTTTATAATCGGAGTTCTAAATTGTTCTCTGGAATGGTTAAATCAGTTCACAACTCTCCTAATAATGTATTAGTGTCTCTATTTTCCCACATCTCCACTAATATTTGTAATTTTTTCATTTCTGTCATAATAGCCAATATTATAGGTGTGAGGTGATACCTCAGATTTGTTTTAATTTATATTTCTCTAATCAATAGTAATTTAGAGCATCTTTTTTTACATGATAGACAGCTTTGATTTCTTCACCTAAAACTATCTGTTCTTATCATGACTTGTTTTCTTATATATTTGATTTATTTCTCTAAGTATTTGAGAAATGAGACCTTCATTAGATAAACTTGTAAAATTTTCACAATTATTATTGCTGTATATTTCCCTCTGTCCTTTTCCCTTCTGTCCATCCTCAAAAGGTTTTTGCTTCTGACCACCACCTCTGAGAATCTATATTCCCTTCTATCGGCATCTCTTCTATCCCTTATGCTCTTTCCCTCCTACTTTCCTGTAGGATAAGATTAATTTATATATGTAGGTGAATGTATATCTATATATGTATATATATATTATTAGTATTCCCTCTTTGATCAAATTATAATTACAATGTTTCAAGCACTCATGTCTCCACTTCCCCTACCTTTCTCTCTACTGCAAAAACTTTTTTTAAAAAAAGTTATTTTGAAGGGAATTGGATATCAATTAGGTGGGTCTCTCCTTTACTCAGATTGGTTTACTTAGTCCCCTTCCCCCAAATCATGAAAATTGATAAAACTTTCCTTGCAGTCTCACGTGGGTTCTTCTTCCATCCTCTCTGCCTATTTGATTGTTACTCATTCTTAAGATCCAACACAAACTTAACTACTCAGCCTGAAATGTTCTCTTCTTCTTTTGAACACAAAGTTATGGTCATTGATAGGGTTATGCTGGTAAATGTTTAGCAACTTATTCTCAAAACAAATTCATATATGATATAGTTTAAAGTTTAGCTTGAATTATATACATTTCCCCCATTACTTTCTTAAGTCTAGGCAATCAACAAAATGTAAATCAAGCTGAAAATTTAACAGTAGGCTCAAAGTTCCAGCTGGCTCTATCACACCCCTGTCTATTATTTATAGTAATAGTCACAGACATAGTTGTCATAATATTTAGTACTGGAAGGAAATTTAGAGATCATATCCAAACTCTTCATTTTTCAGAAAGGAATGAGAAGGGATGGAGAACCTAAGCTACTGCCTCAACTTAGTAGCAGACTTTTCCCAACTCACAGCTCATCACACTATACACTGCAGTATATAACTACTACGGCACTCATATTAGCTTGTATTGGCACAGAGGGACTGCTCTGTTTCCCCTCTCCACAGCCCCTGAGGACATTTTTTGCATGCTTGGACCCTCTGTCCAGCTATCCAATGTGAGCACTTCCTCCTTCGACCATTTGGGATGAGGCAGGGGGCTCAAAGGCAGCTTGAAGTTGCAGTTTGGCCATGCAATCTCAAAAACATTTGCCAGTGCTGTTCTAGCCACTCTGCTTGTTGCTGCCAGGTAGGAAATATCTACATAAGTGGTTCAATGATATTTGTGCTAAGAAAAATAATCTACAATTAAATGGGCCACCATAAAAATATCTTTACATGCACAGGGCTAGAGGGCTTTGAAAGCAAATGCAAAGGATCCAGCTATACCTATGTTTCTCATTCACTGTCCTTCCTTTGGACCAGTGTTGAGAACTTGACTATAGATGGCGATCTGGTAGTTGCCCTTTCCAAACTTGCTTAGAGAGTAGGACTTCTTCATGATTCTAAAACCCTTCTATTATTCCTGCTAAATTCCTCCCATACAGTGTCTAGAATTCTTTTTTCTTCTTGTCCTTTCTGTAAGTCCATGTTTTTCCCTCTTGATCTGTACCTTACACTCAAAGAAAGTGTTCTCTTTTTATTATATTTCTAAGAAAGAAGATACCTGTGAGGGTAAGAGCTGTTAGAGTTGAAGAACTATTTTCTGATGATTGGATTGCTAGTGGTGATAGAATCTGATGAGTATTTCCTTATATTATGATACATATGTACATATATAACATTATGTATATAACATACATATATATTAAAGATGTTAGTCTTTTCTTATATTACTTAAGTATTTATCCAAGAACATGGCTATGAGGCTTCCTGGGTCTGCAATCAAGGAAAATAACCAAGTTAAGAGACAATCTCCTCTCATCTTGACTAATCTCAATTGTCACTTATGCTGTGTGATTTTCCTAAATTTTTTTCCAAATATGTGTCCTCACTCTCCATCTAATTTAAGAGGTTTTTGAAAGGAAGAAGTACGTCACATATTTTGTATATTTCATTCCTAAAGCATTTTTGGTTTGTGCTATTCATTTGACACAGGTTATGTAGTGCTTTCTATAGTCAATCTTGTTTCTCTAACTAGATTACAATACTCTGAGGAAGCCTGGTTCTAGGCATTGCTGGCACTAAATAAATATTTCCTGATGAATTGATTAATAGAGCAAGCTATTTGAGTCAGGGCTAAACTTTAATCCTAGGCATATGCACCATGACAAGAAATGATCTTGTGAGTAAGCAGTTAGGAATAAGATAAAGCAAGATGGTAGGAAAGGAAGGAAAAGAAGGAAAAAAAGGAAAAGAAGTTACATTTTCCAGCAGTGCTCTCATTCTTCATTTTGAAATATAAAGAAAATCCCAATGATGGGAGTTTTGAAAAGGAAGAATAGTTAAATGAAGAACTTCAAAAATTCTCCCTCAATAGGTTAATAGAAGAACATATACCACTGTAGTTGGGAGTGTCACATTTAGGGAATGTTATATCCTGAATGTCTCTAGCACTATGAGTCTAGCTACATATAGACATAATCCAATCTGGAGGCCAAAGGGCAGCCTATGTTATTGTCATTTTTGTTTAACTTTAAGATTCCAAAGATAACTTGATAATAGACTATGATCTACACTTATCTCAATCAGAAAGTGATCAGTCAGAATCCCTGAAATGTTTATACATTGAATGTCTGTACTCTGTATAACATTCAATATTTGGTCACCTTTTTCAGTGCTGGCTCTGTTTTTTTTTTTTTTTTGTTTTTGTTTTTTTTAACATTTATTAATATACATTTTTAACATGGTTACCTGATTCATGCTCCTCCTATCCCCTTCACCCCCACCTCCCCGCACTCCCCCCACCCATTTGTCATGTGTCCTTGATCAAGACCAATTTCCAAATTGTTGGTAGTTGCATTGGTGTGGTAGTTTCGAGACCACACCCTCAATCACATCCACC
>NC_058131.1:98529241-98657324 GCF_016433145.1 Gracilinanus agilis
GAAGGAAGGAAGGAAGGAAGGAAGGAAGGAAGGAAAGAAGGAAGGAAGGAAGGAAGGAAGGAGGGAAGAAAGATTAAAAAGAAAGAAAACCCTTTTTCTTGGCCAGAGGGACTCCTAATCTCAGTTTGCCTTTAAATTCATGACAAAAAGAAACAGATGATAATAAGTTGAAGGAGTACTCTTCCCACTCCCTTTTGCCAACCCAATCCTAACCATCTATTTTCTGTTTTACTCATTTAATCTTTAACATATTTTGTCCAGAATTGTTAATTCTAGTCCTACCAGAGTCAAACTTCATCATAGTGTAACAGTGACCATTTGTTCTTAGAAGGTATACTCACAATTTTTGGAAGGCTTTAGCATGTTGGAAAGGCTTGGAATAGGGACCAACTGTTTGACTATATGCCTGTGTTTTTAGGAACAATTTAGCTATGTTTTTAGAGAATCATAACAAGGTTGAGTGCAGAATGATTAATTTCTTGGGCACATCAACTTACACAATTCAATTATTAAAGGAAAGAAAAAATATTATTTGTGTTGTTGTGATGATTACACATATGGGAACACCACAATCACAGAAGACCAACAAATGAATGTAACTCAAATGCAGTAGGACCTCATTTTATTCAGTTAATATGTTTCAAGTTCCTTCATGTAAGTTGAAAATAACACATAATTAACTAATGCCACTATTTAATGAGTATTTCTTATTTGAACATACCTAGAGACTTTATGACTTCTCTTAAGCTTATCAGAGTTACTCACATCACTATTCTTGTATTTTTGGGGCATTCTCAATAACTAAATAGCATTAATGAAACAAAGAGAAGCACCACCCTAACATGGACATGGCTTACATGGGAGAACTCCAGATAAAGACTAATGGAGAAGTTTGGCACAAGACAATGTAATGATTCACAATAATGGTTCTCAGAGTGAGAATGAGGTCTTTACTTCACTTGAGAAAATGACACTGTTTTAGTACCTAATTAAAAACATTACATCTTTTATTTCCTTTATTTTTTTAATTTCCAGTCATGTACATCTGAATTTACATATGTTGAGTTCTTGTAAAAAGAGGTACTATTTGCATTATAATGTGGAGAATAATATCACTGAGGACATATATGACTAGAAAACAAGGTGAGTTAGGCATGTATTGAGAATTGAAGAGCAACAGATGGACTGCACTGGTATCTATGAAATATTAATAGAGCCAGTGCTCCAATGTACAGGGCAGACAGATCCTCTATGGGATATTTATGCAAGGACACATGCAAGAATCATGCAGAACAAGAAATCAGAGAAAGGTTAAGATGTACAACAGTAGACAGTATGCTTATTTCAAGGAGATCATCAATTCATTGACACATCGAAGCAAGTCTCATTGGTCTTATCCCTCTAAGGAAAAGATGAGTTTTATGTTTGTATTCCAAACAACTCCGGGTTAGGTTCATTGTTATTGTTTAATAAATAAATACCAATTGACTGAAGATGAAACACTGATTGAAAAACAACTAATACTACTGAGAAAACAACCTGAACTTTATGCCCTATTGATAATGCAGACAAGATAGTACGAAAGAAAATAGCCTTCTTTTCAATGTTCACTACCAGTTAAAGTATGGGGTCCAATAAAGTAGATTGCTTGGTCAGAGTTTGTATTTTTACTCTCTGCTATTTGTTTGTGGCTTGCTAATCTCTGGAATCTAAAATGGAATCTAAGATTTAAAGTGAATTCCAGGTGTAGCAGCGAAGAAGGCAGTCTTGCTGCCTGTTGGCTGGTATCATGAATTCTGGAAATTTCTTTTTACCCAGTGATGACATGTCACTTAACTCTGCTCCATTTTCCAGCTTACCCATTTGTTAAATGGGGTCAGAGAAAAGGCCTTCTACTATGCAAATATGTTGTGAATATTAAGTAGAAACTGCCTTGGGCCTTTTCAATCGATGCCAAGAAAATACATGGCATGTCTTATTTTTTATTATAATGTTTGGCTATTAACATTCCTACTAAGAACAGAGATGCATTCTTACCTCTTTCCCCTGGGTGAACTCTTTCATCTTCCTCTCTTCCTCTCTCCACTCTATTTTTTCCCTTTTTTCTGTGTACCTTGATCTATTTATTTCCTCCATTCCCATTCAGTGTCTGTTTTCCTTTGGGCTATGATTCCTGAATTATTTAATAGTTGTTCCATCTTTTCTACTAACTCAGTCCTCTTGCTTTTTTTTTTTAATTTCATTTTGGTTTCTTCTCACCCAGCCTGCCCTGTTAGTTTTTAATGACTTTTATGCCCTTGGATATGATTCAGGCAGTCAACTATTTCATATCTAAATTGGGCAACGGGATGAAAAAGGTGGGAATGTCATGCTGGCTTTGTGAGGGCATATAGGTCAGTGAAAGCTGTCTCCAGATGATGGACATATGAAAGAAATTCCATATGTCAGAGGCATGATAAGTTCTAGAAGGTGGCCAATATGGTTATAAAGTGATTTCTAGAATGGCTGTAACCAACCCCAAAATCACTTTGTTGTGGCACTTGGATGGTCGTCAGGAAACTAAGAATATTTCTTCATTGGGTACCTTACAGTGAATATCTTCTTGACTAATCTTATGGCGTTTTTCTTGGTGCCTCTGGTTTGAAGATGCAGAATAATCTTTTTATCCATAAATAAAATTCCTTTAATATTTTCATAGAATTTTGAAGTGTTACCAATGACTGAAAAAGGTAAGTCCAAATGAAAGGAACTATTTTGCAAACATTTGTACCTGCATAAGCCTTACATCCTTTCCCATGTATACAAAAAAAGAAAGAATCACAGGATTTTTTAAATGAAAAGGACCTCAGAGATTGGTCAAGCCAAACTATACCCAACAAAAAACAACTATATGCATAGTTATCCAACAAGATTGTTAACCAGCCTTTGAAATCATCTAATGTTGGGAAACCTCATTAAATATGGATGGATATGGATAAATATGGATTAAATATGGATGGTTTTGTAAAGATAGGCTTTACAAAACTTGACAGTTTGCAACTTATAACAACTGTGACTAATTCTGTCTTTTGGGACTCAAAAAAAACTCAATTAAAAACCTTCAATTCATCTTCTGTATAATAGCCTTTCAACTACTAGAAGAGAACTGTAATCTCCCTACTGAATCTTTTCTTCTTCAGTCTAAACATCCACAATTCCTCAACCAGTCCTCATTTGGAATGGACTTAATGATCTTCATACACAAAACATATGAAGTTCTCAATCAAAGAAAGTTATCAACAAGATAAAAAAAGTGCCAAAATTTATTTCTGATTTTATTTTAGAGTTGAAGAGCAAATTTTCAGAGAATGGAGAAGTGATCCTATCTCCTATCCCCTGACCCCTCATCCACACCCACATACCATTTAATATCAAATTGTACTCTAATAGATACTTATTTTGTAAGTCTTCCAATATGCCAGAGAAATGAGAACACAAGCCATGCTACACAAAACTTATATATCAATAAAATTTATTGAGGGATATAGCAGAGTTGGCGCATTGTTAAAACGTAGCTGGCAATACTAAGGAAAATTATTAACCGACATGCACTATGAAACATAGCATACCAAACATACTTACTATGGGAATTAACAAAAAAGAAATCTAAATCTGCTACTAATTAAGTTCATGACATATAGCAAGCCATTTAATTTATGGGACTCAGTTTTATCATTGGTAAAGTTTGTGAATTAAATAGATAAGTTCTTTCTAAAATTTTATGATTTCCTTTATGGATGCAACTCTAAGTTGAAGGACACAAAAGTTATATTTGAAAAAATCATCTTATTTCACTCCTAGTCTGTAACATAAGGATAGCTTCCAACTTGATATATGATAATTAATACTCATTGAATAAATATGATTTTAGAACTAGAAAAGATATGTAATGAATAATTTTATAAAGCAAATACAAACTCCCCTAATGTACAGAGACAGTACATTTTAAATGAAGAACTCTGAATTTGAAATTAAAATATCCTGCTAAAACTCTTGCTCTTCTAGTTGGTGCACTTTTGGACAAGTAATTTAATCTCTTTAGGTTTCAGTTTTCTTCATATGTAATATAAAAGGGTAGGAATAGGTGATTGTGATTGTATTGCCTACAATTCACCGATGAATTATGAGAAATATATGATGAGGGCAGCTATGTGGCTCATTAGATAGAGAATCAGGTCTAGAATCAGTAGCTCCTGGGTTGAAATCTGGCCTCAGAAACTTCCTAGATCTGTGACCTGGTCAAGTCACTCAATCCCCATTGCCTAGCCTTTATCAATCTTCTGTCTTCTAATGAATATTTGTTATGTATTCAAAGAAATACATGATTCCCATCTTTACAAAAATTGATCCTATATAGGACACAGATGCCTGACAACAAAAGGTAGACATAATAAATGCATCCAATTTAGAAATTACTACTATAATAATTATATTCAACAAAGGCCAGCATAAAAAAATTAAAAGTTAATTGGAAACAAAATAACCATCTTAAGGAATAAGTGGTTTAAAGAAAAAAATCATGAGAAACAATACAAAATTCATTAAAGAGAATGATGGTTAGGAGACAACATATCAAAATTTTTGGATTGTAGCTAATGTGTTACTTAGGGAAAATTTTATATCTTTAAATGATCAATTTAGCAATTATCAATAAAAGAGAGAAAGAGTAGATCAGTGAGCTGAGCAAGCCACTAAAAACATAGAAAGAAAATAAATTTAAAAACTTCTAACCAAGCACCAAATTAGAAATCCTAAAAAATCAAAGGAGAGATTACTAAAGCTGAAAGCAAGATAACCATTTCAACAAATAAATGAGACAAAGAAGTTGTTTTTATAAAAAAAGCCTGATAAACCATTGATTAATTTGATAAAAACAAATAAGAAAATGAAATTATTAGCATCCACAATGGACATGGAAAAACCACAAAAAATTAAGAGAAAATTAAAGCAAGTAATAATTACTTTACCCAATTACATGCTAATAATTGTGATAATCTTAATGAAATACATATGTATTTAAAGGAAAATAAATTATCTAGATCAGAAGAAGAAATAAAATACTTAAACAAGCCCATCTCAGAAAAAGAAATTTCACAAACTATCAATAAATTCCTTAAGAAAAAAGCCTCAGGGTCAGGTGAATTCACAAGTGAATTCTACCAAACACTTATAAAACAATTAATTCTAAACCAATATAAACTATTTGGGAATATATCTGAGGAAGGAACTCAAAGAAATTCACTTTATGGCACAAATATGTTATTGATACCTTAACCAGGAGGAACAAAAACAGAAAGAAAACTATAGAGATATTACCCTAATGAATATTAATTCAAAATTATTTTTAAGCTCTTGCCTTCGCCTGTAGAATCAGTACTGTGTATTGCTTCAGAAACAAAAAAATCGGTTAAATTGTAGACAATAGAGGCTATGTGACTTGCCTAGGGCCACACAGCTAGGAAGGGTCTGAGGCCAGATTTGAACCCAGTATCTTCCACCTGTAGGATTGAATCTCAATCTACTGAGCCACCTAGTTGCCCCATTGATGCAAAAATCTTAAATAAAACCCTAAGAAGGAGTTTGCATCAATATATCACAAGGACATATTGTGATCAGGAATGCAGGGATGGTTCAATACTGGAAAACTATCAGAATTTTATAAATAACAAAACCAACAGAAACTACATGATTATTTCAGTAGATGCAGAAAAATCCTTTTTGACAAAATTCAACATGTTTTTCCATTAAAATCATAAGAAAACATTGGAAATAAATGGAACATTCCCCAAAATTATAAATAGCATCTATCTAAAACCATCAGAATATAATGTAATGGGGATAAGCTAGAAGCCTCCCCAGTATGATCAGAAAAGAAACAAGGATACCCATTATCACTATGACTATTCAATATTGTACTAGAAATGCTGGCAATAGCAATAAGATAAGAAAAAGGAAATTAAGGAATTAGAACAAGCAATGAGGAATTAAAGCTTTGCTCTTTGCAGATGATGGGATACTATACCTAGAGAATTAACAACAACAAAAACCTAATCAAATAATAACTTCAGCAAAGTTTCAAGATATAAAATAAACCTATATAAATCATCAGCATTTCTCTATACTCACAATAAAGTTTGACAGCAAGAGAAAGAGAAATTCCATTTAAAATAATTTTAGATAATATAAAATACCTGGGATTCTATTTGCCAAGACAAACCTAGCAACTATGGGTTCACACCTACAAACACTTTTCACACAAATAAAATTGGATCTAAACTACTGAAAAACTTTAATTACTCATGTATATGTCAAATTAATATAATGAAAATAATAATCCTGCCTGAACTAATTTACTAATTTAGTGCCATGCCAATCAAACTTCCCAAATATGATTTTATAGAACTGAAAAAATAGCAAAATTTGTCTGGGAGAATAAAATATCTAGAATATCAAGAGAAATATTGAAAAGAATATGAATGAATGTTGCTTAACTCGACTAAATCTCAAACAATATTATAAAGCTGCAACAATCAAAACAATCTGGTACTGATTAAGAAATAGAGTAGTAGACCAATGGATTAGATTAGACACTCAACACACAATGGTAAATGATCATAGTAACCTAGTATTTGACAAACTAAAAAGTCCAAGCTCTTGGAAGAACTCATTTGAGAAAAATTGTGGGGGAAACTAGAAAATAATATGGCAGAAATTAGGCATGGACCTATACCATATGCCATATAACAAGTTACAGTGAAAATAGATAAATGATTTAGAAATAAAGAGTGATATTATAAATAATTTAGGGGAGGGCAAAATAGGTTACCCATCATATCTATGGATAAAAGAAGAATTTAGGTCAAAACAAAACATAGGGAACATTATAAGATGTGAAATCAGTAATTTTGACTAGATAAAATTGAAAAGGGTTTTGACAAACAAAATCAATGCAACCGAGATTAAAAAGCAAAGAACAAACTGGGGAAAAAATCTTTATCGAAAGTATCTCTGACAAAGGCTTCATTTCTTAGATATATTGAGAACTGTGTCAAATCCATAAGAATACAAAGCATTTCCCAGTTGACCAATGATCAAGGAATATTAATAGACCATTCTCATATTAATAAATTAAAACTATTTTTAGTGATATAACAATGCAAATTAAAACAACTTTCATGTATCACCTCATGATATCCATCAGACTGGTAACATGACAAAAAGGGAAAATAGATTGGAGAGGATGTGGAAAAATTGGAATGCTAATACACTGTTGGTAGAGCTGTGAACTAATTTAATTATCCTGGAAAGCAATCTGGAAAAATGCCCCAAAGGACCATAAAACTATGTAAACTCTTTGACCCAGTAATACAGCACTAGGCTTGTGTCCCAAAGAAATTAAACATAGGGGAAAAGAACCTACCTGTACAAAAATATTTATAGCACCTTTTTTGTGGTGGCAAATAACTGGAAACTGAAGGAATATCTATGAATTGGGGAATGGCTAAATACATCAGGGGATATGATTTTAATGGGATACTATTGCACCATGAGAAGTGATAAAAGAAGATGGTCAAACACACACACAACAGACAGATAAAGTGATGCAATGTAAAGTGAAGAGAAGCAGGAGAATGTTGTACATAGTAGCGACAATAATGTATGATGATCAATATATAAATAGCATTACTATTATTAACAAGGCAAGGATCTAGGACAATTCTGAGGGATTCATAATGAAAAATGATAGTCACTGTCAAAAAGGAAACAGACAGATGCCAAATGAAGACTGAAACATACCATTCTTCACTTTATTTTCTCTATGGATTTTTCGGTAGTGTAAAAATATGTCATGTTTTGCAACATAAAGAACACAAAAATATATGATCTATGATAATACATGTACAACATATAACATGGTACCTTCCTTCTTGGAGAGGGGAGAGAGGAAGGAGTGAGGAAGAGAAAATGGATTTCAAAATGTAAGAAAATGAATATTAAAATTTTATCAACATATAATATAGAAATAATTAGAAAGGAATATATGATGCCTTATTAGGAAGATCTGCTTTGTCATTCTGAAGAAGAGAGAATTATATATTGGAAGCCTCTTGAAGTTTCCTATTCCCTCCCAATGCTGCTGAAGACCAAAGATTATTTTGTCTTAGGGGCATCTGGAAGGCACAATAAATAGCATTTTGGAGCTTGAGGCAGGAAGACCTGAGTTCAAATCTAGTCTTTAAACTTCTGTGATAAAAATCTACAGTTAAAGGAAACAGACGCAGAATTAGCAAGGCTAACATTTGCCAATAAAAGGAATGGAACACTCCTCAGTAGCAAATGATGCATCTGACAGTCAAGGCAGCTCTTTTATAGTTATAAACAGAGAGTAACATCAATCCAGCATTATACAGCTTGTTCCTGACTGGTCACTTCTTGACTACAATTGCAACAACTTATCACTAGATGGACAAACTTCTGGACTAACAGTCTGAAAGTCCCGTGGTTGGCCCATTGTAAGGGAGAACAGGACCTTGCAGTCTGGTTAATGCTAAGAGGTCGTGTTATTGATTCCCTATTAAACTGGAATTTTGTGGACTAAAAACACCCAGGAAAGAGGAAATAACATTCAGGGATGTTTTCTTGTTTATTAGGGAAACTGTAGGACAGGGTCAAGTTTTTTGTCCTTATGGTTATTAAAGTGGATGTGAGGCAGCTTTATATGAATCAATAAGAGGAAGGTTTAGCTAAAAACGCATAATATGGTTACTTTTATGTAATAAGTAAAGTATAATGAGTAAATAAAGATCTCAACAAAACCAATAAAATCAGTAATCAGTAATTATGTAAAATCTCACAAACTTACTAGATATATAACTCTGGGCAAATCACTTAACTTTTCTACCTCCTTTTCCTTATTTATAAAATGCGAATAATAATAGCAACTGACACCTAGAGTTGTGAGGCACAAATGATATAATGTTTGTAAAGCACTTTGGCACAGAGAATGGCACATAGTAGGCTCTCAATAAAAGATTTATTCACCGTTCTCACTTTGGCCAAAAGAAGGTATTTAAGTCGAGACCAACTATTTCCTCCCCAATATTCTAACTTTGGAGTCCCCAAAGGAACAGAAGGCACCCATAGAGTCAGACTTCCTAGGGATAGGCAGCAATATCCTTTCTGAGCTATCTCTCAGTTTAGGATTGGAGCTTGAGATCAAAGACTTTGAAGAGACAGAGGATGGAGAACTGTCTACAGGCAAACACAGATGTGCTAAATCTATCAGTCTATTGGCCATGGTCACTTATTATTTCCTAAAAATTATGATAGAGTGTTGCACAGATAGCCGACCAGTAAAGAACATGCAATGTCTCTTGGTTTTTAAACATATCATATGTTATTTTTAATGTACTTATATTGGTTAATATTTGACTTACTGAATTCAACTTTGCTATACATTTTGTACAGTATATTATTATTCATCTGTATGTGACTACTTTTTGTCTTTTAAATGCTGCTCTAATATAGATGTTTTATATATCTAATAAAGATATTTTATATATCTAATATAGATACTTTATATATGGGAAAATTACTTCTGACTCCTTCATGCAATTAATAAATGTTTAAAAATAGGTAACTTCAAATTAAATCTGTGCACTAGAGATTACAATTTTTTACTTGTTTTTTTTTTTCCTTGGAATAGAATGTAAGGAAGACAATGATAGCAATCCACATTGTTTCCTTCATTCTGATTTCTGCAACCTGTAAAAAAGTAGTTTGTTAATTAGTTAAGTAAGTAAGTTAAAAAGTAGGCTATGAATTAATTAACCAACTAGTTATATAATATAATATTTATTTTGGCTATTAGGTGATATCATACCATTGATTTCATCATAAGGTAATCAGTGTACATGCGTTGGCTTTCCCAAAATATACCACATCCTTATATCTCACCAGAGCATCTATGGCCTACAAAACTCTTAAACTAATCCTTTCTCTCCAATCTGAATTAATAAAGATTGTTGTATCAGATGCTGGCTCAGGGATCGAAAGGCTTATGATATAAAATAAGTTATAAAATATTACAGTAGGAAATCTTAAATTTCTCCTTTCGAGTTCCTGTATCACATTTGGGAATCTCTTTCAACCAAAAGAATTCATTAGTACAACTTAAATAAATTTTTATGACCACACAATTCATTGAAGTCCAATAAGGGGGCCTATCAAAAGAGCTCTAATTAAGCATAGCACAAAATATTATAAAAATGTGCTCAAAGAACAAGACTATAAAGAAACTTATTTTTATCAATGCTCCTTTCCCTGTTCCTTACTTCTTCATAATACAGTAGTGGATGAATGAATGAGGAAAGAGGTTGCAAATATTTGAACTCAAGACCAACTCAGTGAGCAACCAGAGATTGGGGGAAGTGCTGGAGATTTGATAACAGCTGGAGATTTGATACTAGTTTAGTAGAAGGGTGATCTCCACTGCAATGCCTGGCTCTTTCCTCCTGGGCCCAAATTACTCCAGGTCCTTGTTTTCCGAGCTTTGCCAGGGTTCCTCTAGTACCTTCCCCAAACTATATCGTATTTACTCATGTTAGAGCAGTAGCACCAGCAAAGGCAACAGCCACAAGCAACAAATCGCTCCTTTTCCCTCTTTACAATGAGCTCCCAGTCTCAGAATCCCACAATGCTCCAGTTACATGAAAGCAAAAGGATAGTCTAGAATACCAGACTAGATTTTTTACCCAGGAAAAAGAAAGGGTATTTGGAATTTTCAGAATCTTTCTTTCTGAATGCAGCTTCCCTTTACCTCTTCTAGTTTTTTACTGTTCTCCTTTTCTATCAACACTTCCAAGAAGGGGGAGGGAGATATTAGAAATAATCTATAACAAACAACTGAAAAATAGTGCCTCATTCTCCATTTGGAGGTAGAAAGTTTCCTCATTGTTCATCTTATTATTGCTTTAATTAATTTTTGTCCTATTTCAATATTTCATCTACTTGACCCTCTTCCTTGCCAAGAGAAATCCTTCTACAGGTATTCTTGATTCCATACTCTCTGGTTTTCTCCAACAGATTGATGTTGCTATCATCTTTATTCTGTTTCATTTAAGTTGTGTCTCCCTATCTACTGCTTCCTTTCCTACTGCATGCTAATCTGACCATATATCTAACAATCTTAAAAAAAATCTAACCTTTCCCACTAGCTATGATCTTATATATCTCCTTCCCTTCTTGGTTAAACTTCTTGAAAAAGCTGGTTATATTAAGGGTTTATAATTCCTCTCACTTTCTTCTAAACTCCTTTAAATCTCTTTTTTGACTTTATCAATGGATTAAATGAGATTATATTTATCTATCACTCAGAATAATGCCTGGCACAATAAGCGCTAGGTGCTTAATAAATGCTTATTCCATTCCCTTCCCCCTCTCCAGTCCCTATTGCCAAATCTATTGGCTTTTTTTAATCTTTATCCTGCTTTACCTCTCTGCAGTATTTGACTCTGTTGATTAATATTTCTTCCTAGATATTCTCCCCTCTCTGAATTTTGGTAACATTGTTCTCTCCTGATTCTTCTATGTGCCCAATCTCTTTTTCATTCTGATTGCTTGATTTTTATCCAAGGCAGACTTACTAAACATGAGTGTCTCTCAAGGCTCTGTCTTGAGATTGCTTCTTTTTTCTCTCTATACTACCTGATGATTTTATCAGCTCCCATGTGTTTAATTATTATTTCTGTATAGATTATTCTTAGTTCTACAAATCTAACCCTAATTTCTCTCCTTAGCTCCATTCCTTTATCATTATTTTTCTTTTTCACACCTCAAATTGGATGTTTCATAGACATTTGAAACCTAGCATGTCAAAAATAGAAAAAAATTCCCCTTAAAATCTTTCTATCTTCTCAACTTCTTTATTACTTGTGAAAATACCACTATTATCCTAGGCACTACAGCTTGGAAGCTAAACCTCAGGGTCATCCTTGATTCCTCACTTTAATTCAACTCCATCTATCCAATCTATTGTCATTTTCTTACCACTACCTTCACATGTCATCTCTACTCATATAGTTCCTAATCATCATTTCTCCCCTGGCCTATTTTTAAAGTCTTCTAATTGATCAACTGCCTTATGTTTTGCCCTATTTCAATACATTTTCTACTTGGCAATGTGCTTTTCTTAAATGAAAACCTGACCATATCACTCCTCTCTTCTAAACCATTGATATGCAAAACCATTAATAATAAAAAAAAAACATTGCTTCCCTATTACTTTCTAGATCAAATGTAAAATATCCTGTTTAACCTTGAAAGATCTTTACATGTCCCATTACTGCATTTCCAGTGTTCTTACACTTTATTTCCTCCATATAAGCCACGATGTAACTATATGATCTTATTCATGAATCCTCACACATGGCATTCCATGGCCCTAAACTCCATGTCTTTATATAGTTTTTTCCAAATTTCTATAAATCTTTCTTTTCTTACCTCCCCCTCTAAGCTTACTTGACTTCCTTCAAAGGTATCCTTAGCTTCTTTAAGAGTTTTTTTTTCCCCATACAGTCTCATTTCTGGTGCCTTTCCTCTGAGACTAGCTTCCATTTATATTGTAGAAATCTTGTATGTCCATAGTTATTTAAATTGTTGAATTCCCATTAGAATGTAAGTTCTTTGAGAGCAGATACTACCTTTGTATACCTAGTGTTTAAGATCACATTTTATCATTGAATTTTCTTTTTAGATATAGTTATTTTGTTCGGAATGCCTGGAATTCTTCTATTTCATTAAATATACATTTCTTCCCTTTCAGTGTTATGCTCAGTTTCACTGGGTAGGTGATTTTTGGTTGTAAATCTAGATCTTTTATTTTTTGGAATGTCATATTCTACACCTTCTATTACTTTAATATAAAGGCTACTTGGTCTTACGTAAACATGACTGTGGTTCTACAATATGATTTTTTTTTCTGACTAGGCATTTTCTCCTAGGATTGGGAGTTCTGGAACTTGTATATTCCGGAATTTTTAAATTTTGGATTACTTTCAGTAGATAGTTGATGGATTCTTTTTATTTCTTGCTCTCCTCATTTGTTCAAGAACATCAGGGCTGTTTTTTTTCTGATTATTTTTTACAATATAGTGCCAAGATTCTTTTACTGATCATGAGTTTTAGGCAATCCAATATTATTGTATTATTTCACCTGGACCTGTTTTCCAGGTGCTCTTCCAATGAGAAATTTCAGATTTTCTTCTATTTCTTCATTCTTTTGAATTTGTTTTATTGTTTCCTTTTGGCTTTTGATATTATTACCTTCCATTTGTCCAATTCTAATTTTGGGGAAGCCATTTTCTTCTTTGAGGCTTAGTACTTCCTTCCCTAGGAAGATATTTTCCCATTGTGTCGTATCCCCCTCCCCCCATCCTTTTTTTTTAGGGAATTGTTTTATTCAGTAAGTTTTTGTTCTAGGCTGTTTATTTTGTGTATTTTCTTTTCTAATTTTCCTTCTAAGTCTCTTATTATTTGTCTTTTCGATCCTTTTTGGGGAGCTCTTCCAGAGTTCATTTCAGGCTTATTATCCTTTGACATTTTCCTTTGAAGCTTCACATATTTTCATTTTTATATTGCTGTCCTCCTTGCTGTCTGCCCACATTATTATGGGCTGAAACATTGCTTCATCCTTTCTTCTGTCAGTTCTGATGCTTCAGGGTTGATTTTGAGGCATCTTTTGTTTCTATGGTCATTTGGAGGTTGGGTGTTGGGCGTGGTAATTTTACTCTACCATGTTGACAACCAGAATTTTATTTTCAATAGTACACATCTATCAGATTAGCTAATATGACAGGAAACAAAATAAATGCTTGAGGAGATGTAGAAAAATGCAGAAACAAATGCACTCTTATTGGAACCTGGCCAACCTATTATGGAGGACAATTTGGAATTATACTCAAATGACTATAAAACCATATGTTCACTTTGACCAAGCATTACCACTATGAAGGTTCTTTATTCCAAAAACATCAAAGAACAAGGAAAAGGACCTCTTTGTAAAAAATATTGAATTTCTTTTTGTGGTGACAAAGATTTTAAATTGAGGAGATGCTTATCAGTTTGGGAATGGCAAATTAAATTGTGATATATAATTTTGATAGAATGTACTATAAGAAATGACAAGGGAGACAGTTTCAGTGAAACTTGGGAAGACCTACCTGAATCTATGTAAAGTCAACTATTGTGCCATAAGAAACAGTGAACAAGACAATAACACCATTTCCCCCAAATTGGAAAGACCTATAAAAGTAGATACATTCGAAGTAAGCAGAACCAGGAGAATTTTGTACACAGTAACAGCAATAATGCACAAGGATCAACTGTGAATATCTTAACTATCATCAGCAATGCAAGGATTCAGGACAGCTCCAAGGAAAGCACAATGAAAAAGCCTGTCCACCACTAAAGAAGGTACTGACAGAATTGGAACGCGGATTGAAACATATCACTCTTCACTTTATTTTATTCACTAAATTTTCTCTAGTGTGAGTGATATATGTTCTTTTACATAGCATGATGGACATGGAAATATGTATTGTATGATAACATGTGTACAACCTGTATCATATTACTTGCCATTTTGTGGAGGGGGAGTGTTTAGAGAGAAAGAACATGCATCACAAAATTTCAGTAAATGATTATTAAAAATTGTATTGAAATATAATCTGGAAAAAATAAAAAGCAAAAATAGATATATGAAGCAAGTAGAACCAGGTCAAGGTACCCAGTAATAACCATATTATAAGGACAATCAAATGTGAAAGATTTAGCTATTCTCAGCAACACAATGATCTAAGATAACTGAAGAACTTATAGTGAAAAATACTATGTACCTTCAAGGAGAGAGCTAATGAAGCCTTTAGTGTAAATAAATGAAATTTTCAGTTAAAAAACAAATAACTAATTAAATATAAAAGTAACATTTTGTTGTTTCTGGAATGTATGGAATGTTTGGTGGGTTCTAATACTTTTGGTGAGAGGGTTTGCTGAGCCGTTTTCAGGGATGCTGAATACTGTTGATGTCCACCTGTCAACTAAGTTTTAATTATGGTTCTAACAAGCTGTAGCATATGTAGTAACCACACATAAATAAAGACAAAACTGTCTTGACAAATGAATCAAAACAGGTTTAGGATAGACAACAAGCCTCAAAGCCATATATGAGTTAGAAGGATGTCTGCCCAAGAATGTAAAGACTTTCCACCAATTGAATGGGTGAACAAGAATGATTTTATTCCAATGATCATAAAGGCAATGGAAGCAGGCATTTTAGATTGCTTAGAGCTTAGGTCAGACATAGAAGAAGCAATACTCATCCTCTGTGTCCTAGGCCATCATCAGTCATCCTGACTTCTATCTCACCACTGAACGTCAATAACTCTGGAGGAGAAAGTGTGAAGACTGTGTGCAACCCTTCCTCACTTAAAACAAATATCACATAATTCAAGACATCACCCATTCCCTGATCTCGACATTGTGTCATTTGTCTTCTTTTCTTTAAAAATTGGAATAGGAGGAAGAGCCAAGATGGTAGAATAGGAGCAGAGAAATAAAGCTGGAAACCACCATGAGAATCCACTACAATCAATCTTAAAATAATGCCACAAAATGAATATAGGAGTGAGAGAACCAATAAGGAGAGAGAGTGAAGCAACTGTCATGAAAAGAACAACTTGAAAGGTAATCGAAGAGTACCTGTAGCATTGAGGTGAGAGGGGAGCACAGCGAACAGAAGATTACAGCAAAGAGTAAGGAGCAAGACAACAGCAAGCCCCACATTTACTCTTCCACATTCTGAACATGGGTCCAAGCCAACACCCAGACCCTAAGACCCTCCCTGGGCCAACAGTATTCCAACCCAATGAATATACCTTAAAGATCCAAGCCAACCTGTGATGAGGTCCAGAATTTCAGCCTTGGACACCTGTGCTGTGCAGCCTGAACTGGGCAGGTCCAGAGTGAGGCCAGGAGTTTGAGAGCAGGTTTATGGTGAGGAACTGAGTCCCAGATTGGGGCAGTCAGCAGAAACAGAGATAGGCCTTCCCAGTCCCTAGCAGGGGCAGTCCCTAGGGTTCTGGCTTGTGGAAACCTGGCTGACCCTTGCTAAAGCTGAAGGCAGAGACCCAGTGCAGAGGAGTGTGCTGTATATTGTGTGCCTGATGTGAGTCATCAGAGGTCTCAGGGGGTGAATAAATCAGCAGTAGTAAGTGGCTCTCAGAGGTCTCAGCCCACAGCATCATGCCATCTTGGAATAAACTAAAACTTGCAGAAATAAGGTTAAGGTTACCATAAAGGAAGAACAGAGCCTATCTTTAAAATAAAGGTGACAATCAACAATAAGGTTGGGATAATGAACAAACATTAAAATAACAAATACCTAACCGTAGAAAAATTTTATGGTGACAAAGAGAAAGTCACAGACAGAGAAGAGGACAGTGAAAACAAAGCAAATACATGCCAATCCACAAAGAAAAACGTGAATTGGACTCAGATTCTAGAAAAGTTAAAAAAGGATTTCAAAAATCAATTAAAAGAGGCAGAGGAAGAATGGGGAAGAGAAATGAAAACAATGGAAAAAGAAATGGGCCAAATGAAAAAGGAAACTCAAAAGCTGACAGAATAAAATCATTCCTTAAAAATTAGAATTGGGCAACTAGAAGGTATTGACTTCAAGATATGCCAAGAAACAACAAATCAAAATCAAAAGAACAAAAAAAATAAGACAATGTGAAATATCTCATTGTGAAATCAACTAACCTAGAAAATAGATCCAGGAGAGACAATTTAAAAATTATTGGATTACCTGAAAGGTACAATAAAAAAAAAGCTGGACATCATGACACAAGAAATTACCCAAGAAAATTTCCCAGTTATTCTTAAAGAAGTGTAAAATAGAAATTAAAAGTGTCCACAGATTATGTCCAGAAAGAAATCTTCAAATGACAACTCCTAGGAATATAGTAGCTAAAATAAAGAGCACCCAAGCCAAAGAGAAAATACTACAAGCAGCCAGAAAGAAACATCAAATACTAAGGACGTATAGTCAGATTTATACAGATTTAGGAGTTTCCACATTAAAAGATTGAAAGGTATGGAATATGATATTCCTGAAGATGAAAGATTTAGATTTACCACCCAAAATCACCTATCCAGCAATACAAGTATATTCTTTCAGGAGGAAAATTGTTATTCAAAAAATAAACGATTTCTATGCATTCCTGATGAAAAGAACATATCTAAATGGAAAATTTGAAGTCCAAACACAAGACTCAAAAGAAGCTTAAAAAGGTAAATAAGAAAGAGAAAATTTAAGTGAGCCAATAAGGTCAAAATGTAAATATTACTGCATAGAAGGAGGATATTTGTAATTCTTAAAAATTCTTAGTAGAGCAGATAGAAGGAGTATACATAGACAGAGGGTGGGGAAATAAGCTGATTAGGATGCTATGATATGCAAAACAATTTGAGTGAAAAAAGAGAATTGTCCTGAGATAAAAGGGAAGGGAGAGATAGGATAGGGTAAATTATCTCACCTAAAGAGACATAAAAACAATTGCAATGGAAGGGAGGATGAGATTAGCAATAGGTAATACTTAAAATTTATTCTCATCATAATGGGCTCAGAGAGGAAATAACAACCATACTCATTGGGATATGGAATCCTATCTTACTCTATAGAGAAGTAGGAGGGGAATAAGATAAGAGAAGAGGGGTATTAATAGGAGGGAGGGGTTAGTGGGGGATGATGAAAAGCAAAACACTGGTAAAGAGAGACAGAGTAAAAGGAAAAAGAACAGGATCTAAAGGGGAACATAAGATGGAGGGGAATACACAGTTGGTAATCATAACTATGAATGTGAATGGGATGCACTAACCAAAAAAATGAAATAGATAGCAGAATGTATTAAAAAGCATAACACTACTACATGCTGTTTATAAGAAACACATTTGAGGCAGGGTGACACACACAGAGTAAAGGTAAGCAGCTAGAGCATAATTTATCATGTATCAGCTAATGTAAAAGCAGAAATAACAATCATGGCCTCAGATAAAACTAGAGCAAAAATACATCTGATTAAAAGAGTTAAGGGAGGAAATTACATCTTGCTAAAATGTACTGTAAACAATGAAGTAATATTGATACTAAACATATATGCACCAAATGCTATAGCCTCTAAATTTTTAAAGAAGAAATTAAATGAACTTCAAGAAGAAATAGATAATAAAATTGCACTAGTGGGTACTTCAACTTCCTCCTTTCAGAGCTAGATAAATAAAACCAAAAAATAAAGAAGAAGAAAAAGAAGTGAATGAAATCTTAGAAAAGTTAGAACTAATAGATATCTGGGGAGAATTGAATGGGAATAGAAAGGAATATACCATCTTTTAAGCAGCATAAGGGTGCTATACAAGAATTGACCATGTATCAGGACAAAAACTTCACAGTCAAATGCAGAAAAGCAGAAATAATTAATGCATCCTTTTCAGATCATAATGCAATAAGACTTATAAGCAATAAAGCTCCATGGAAAAATAAGTCAAAATGGATAATTGAAGACTAAATAATCTAACACTAAGAAGGGGTGGGTTAAAGAACAAATTATAGAAACCTTCAATAATTTTATTAATGAGAGGGATGAGGAGACAACATATCAAGATTCATGGAATACAGCCAAGGTAGTACTTAAGGGAAATTGGTATCTCTAAACACTTAGATTAATATAAAAAGAAAAAATGCAGATTAATAAATTAGACATTGAACTTAAAGAACCAGAACAAAAACAAGTTAAAAATCCTCATTTAAAGATGCAATTGGATATCCTAAAAATTAAAGAAATTAATAAAATTGAAAGTAAGAGAATCACTAGACTAATAAATATGACTAGGAGTTGATTTTATGGAAAAACAAATAAAATAGTGTTGGTTAATTTGATTTAAAAAAGGAAAGAAGAAAATCAAATAATCTGTTCCAAAAATTAAAAGGGTATACTCTCCATCAATGAAGAGGAAATTAAAGCAATTATTAGGCTCTGTTTTGCCCAATTATATGATGATAAATTTGACAATTTAAGTGAAATGGATGAATATTTACAAAAATAATATTTACCTGGTTTAGTAAAATAGGAAATTCAATCCCTAAATAATATCATATTAGAAAAAGAAATTGAACAAGTGAACTTGTTCATCAATGAACTCCTTAAGTAGGGTCAGATGGATTCACAAGTGAATTCTATCAAACATTTAAAGAACAATGAATCCCAATACTACATAAACTATTTTGGAAAATAGGCTGAGAAGAAATCCTAACAAATTCTTTTTTTTATATTAAAAAAAACAAAGATGGACAAAAACTGTTGTTATTATTGTTAACCTAGAAATGTTTTTGGCTAGGGACCTAGAACTGTGAAATTGAATAAATCCTGAACTAAAAAGAGTGCATTCAACTTGAGAAATATGAGAGAGTCCCAAAATGATATGTCATATGTTTATTTGGGTGTGTATGTTTGTGTGTGAATGAGTGTATATATACTAGTCATATAATATGTTTACTTTTGAGTTTAGAGTACAGTGGGTAGAGTTCTGGGCCTGTCATCAGGAATTCAAATCTGACCTCAAATGCTTATTGTGATCATGAGGAAATTATTTAACCTCTGCCTCAATTTCCTTAACTGTGACATGGTGATAATAATAGTATCTAGCTCTCAGTGATCAAATATTTTGAAAAGGCATTTAGTATAGTTCCTGACACATAGTAGATACTATAAAATGCTTATTCCCTTCTTTATTAGCCAATAGAGACATCACTGGCTCTGATTTGAAGATCCAGGTATCCTAATCCCAGTTCTTTCCCATTTTCCCACACAATCAGATCTTGTGACTAGACCATTTAAAGTTTTTTCTTTTCTTCCCAAAAAGTGCTCAGGATGAGATCTTTTAATCCTCATGGAAAGCTAGGGGCAATGATTTGGATAAAGTAGGTCCTGAAATTACTGGGAGATATATGTTCTGGAGGTACATTCTCATTAGTTAGATGCTTGCACAGCCTTTTCACATTTTCCCCCTGAAGTTCCTTGAAATGCAGAGGGAAGTGATTCATAATGCAACTGTCTTGGAGCAAAGCTGCTTCTCCTGGTGCCTTTTTAATTTGGTTATGGAGACCCCCATAGCCCTACTGCCGTTAATCTCATTTCAGTATGTTCTGTTCAAATTGGAGTATTCATATTTTTCCACTCAGCTCTAACACAAACTGAAATGCATGCCATATTTTACACAGAGGCACATGCTTAAGGACTAGGCAAATGTTACATCATCAGTCCTTTATGCTGGCCGCTTGTTCCTCTGGCAGACATTAAATATTTATCATTTTTAATGTGAGCAATTTACTGAACATTGTCACTTTATTTCATTTCCAGCATTGAGAATTTTACCTGAAGCAAAGCTTGCAGATTTCATCAAAATTAAGTCTTCCTCTTAAGTGTTTGTAATGTACACAGTTTGGGATGAGAGACAGTGGCTCATTTGCACACACTTTCCTAAAAATCTTCTAAGTAAAACCCTAAATGATTGGCCTGCTGACTTCTGCACCCTGCATAGGGTATTCCATTACGTGTATTTAATTCTCTTTATAAATCTCTAAGCTTCTTGTTTTGATGTAACATGTGAATTGCTGAGGCCATGGATACCCATAAGGCATCACATTTTCAAAGCTATTCTAAAAGCTTTAATTTTTTTTAAAAGCTTTGTACTAACATCTCCCTGCTGAGGTTAGAGTTAATTCCAATTACTGAAAGCTGAGTTGAAAATCATGCTTGCCAAACACACAGGTGTGGCTGTCCATGGCAATGTTAAATTATGCAGAGACTAGTTCCTCAGTTGAATTAATGCCCCCCCTTTCTCCCAGCTCCTCAAAATGTGGTAACGGGAGATTTAGGAATCCAATTAATATGTTGACTAGTTTAGTTCTAAAGGCAATGATTCTGAATTTCATTCACCTACCAGAGGTCTTTCTGCATGTCCAATGGAAGCCACTGAGGTGGTGAGATTTGCTATATATTCTGATATCCCACCATCTGATCTAAATATTATTTACTTTTCAACCTAGACCCATAGGCAACTGGGTACCTGATGGATAGAGTGCTGAACATGGAGTCAGGAAGACCAGAAGACCTGAGTTCAAATCCAACCTTGGACTTTTATTAGCTACTCAAATCTAGCAATTAAATTAATTTCTACTTACCTCAGTTTCCTAGTTGTTAAATGAGGATAATAACAGCACCTACCATGTAGGATTATTTTGATAATTAAATAATATTTGTAAGGAGCTTGGCACATAGTAGGAAGTATCTAAATACTCTTTTTCTCCTCTTCCTTCAATATCGTTGTAATGGAGGCTTTTTCTCAATGTTCTTTGAACACAAAGAAGTATTCTATGTTCTCAATATAGAAGGCAGAATGCCATGTCTCTTTTCATTGAGTAAATCAATAGACTTTGAAAGGGAAGAAGGAAATGCTAGCAAGTAATACCTCTCCTTTCTAAAACAATGGTGCAGTTTCCATGTCTGGTAACACTTATTTTGCTTATGTTGAGTAGAGACAAAGCTGCTTGCTATCACCACCTATTGGCTGGAGAAATTAGAAGAATTCTACATTTCATCATTTCTCAGGGAAATGGGATTAGTCTCTGGGAAAAAGATATGAATTTATCAGATTAAATGATATACTGCACATTGATACCATCCAGACTCCCATGGAAAGTCAAGGAAATTAGAAGAATTCTACATTTCATCATTTCTCAGGGAAATGGGGTGAATCTCTGGACAAAATATATGACTCTATCAGATTAAACAATATACTACAGATTGGTACCATTCTGACTCCCAGGAAAGTCAAGGGATAACTGACTCCTCTATTCATCCCATTCAAATGGAGGACACATTTCTAATAATGGAGTTTCTCCATTTCTACAACATTATTAAACGAACAAAAGCATAAAACATTAATCTATTTATTCCAGGTTTATACTTTAGCCTTTCTAAGAAAAGAGACTGAAAGCAGTGTGTTTGATGGCAATTATCATGTTCACATAGATTTTCTAAGTCTCAATTTTCTCATTTAAAAAATAAGAATAACTCTTTCCCTCCCTACTTCACTGAGTGTTGTGACTATCAAATGATATAATGCATATAAAATGCATTATGAAATGCATATGTAATGCATATTTTACAGTTACTCTTAACGGAAAGAGCCACATAATTTGAGTAACTATTATGATTTTGACATAGTTGAAATAAAGGAGCTTAGACTTCATTTTGCCTGAAAGCCAGGACTGATCCAAAATATAGGGTGAGTTAGTAGGATTTGAAGTATGATTAAAGGTGTCCATGTCCCAAACTACTGGCTTGTTACAAGCCTTTAGCTAGTTCTTTAGCTTTAAGCAGTGGAAATCTAGCTAAAATGCAAATATACCAGGTGAGAAGGGTTTGCTTAGTTATTATCACAAATGATCATATTTCCATGAATAAATTTGAATGGCATTGTGGCAGAGTGGACAAAGAGTTGACCTAAAAGCCAGGAAGATTTGAGTTTGTCTCTGACACATACTATCAGTGTGACCCTGAGCAGATTACTTAACCTATCAGTTACACAGGAAACTCTAAGAATATAAGTTATATTGGCTGAAGAATTTCCTTATTAAGAGTTTGGTATAAAAATGAATCCCAGTTCAAGTCAGATTTTCTCTCCTGACATCAAGTCAAGACTGACCACTCTGAACTTTTACCCATAGCTCCTAGTTCACTACTCTGGCATCAAGATTAATTCCACTGCTCTTCAGGTACTTGAAAGTAACTATCATATCCCTTGAACTACATATTTTCCCCTAAAGACTAAATATAATCTTTTGACAGAATCACAGAATGTGAGTTGAAAGGGCCCTTACTGTCCAAGTGAGCACCTCAAAAAAAATCCCTTCTACAGCAATCTTTCTCCTTGAATATTGCCAAGGAGTGAAAAATCACTATTCTCAAAAATAGTTCTAATTAATTGTGGACAAGGTTTTCATCACATTCCTCCTGGCAGTGCCTTTCTGCAAATCCTTCCCAATGCTCCCACTTTTTTCCCTTTGGAGATGAAACAAACCTATTGTCCCATTATACTAAAAAACTCTTAAGATACTCAAAAACAGCTGTTATACTATTAAATCTCGAAACAGAATCTCTGTTTCCTTCAACTGTTCTTGAACTGACATATCCTCAAATCTTCAAACCAAATCAGGTGTCCTCTTTGAATGTATTCCAGTTTTCCTGTGGCTTTTCTAAAATATGGTGTCCCAAACTGAACACAATATTATCATTAGGATATGATATGGGAACATTAAACTAGAATAGTTACTTCTCATATTCTGGGAAAAAATGTATCATTTAATGCAGCCTATGATAGAATTTGATCTTTAGCTGAAATTCTGTACTCTTGATTTATGTTGAGTTTTTTTTCTTTTAGCAGAAGGTATTGGCAGGTCTGTAACTGTGATTTTAGTGAGCTAACTAAAGTTCTGAAAGTTTTCTAGGGAAATAATTTCCACACAAATAAAGATAGATCTAAACAATTGGAGAAATAATAATTGTTCATAAGTAGACTGAGTCAATTTTATACAGTGATAATTCTAAACAAATTAATTTAATTATTGTGGTTCATGCCAATCAAACCATCAAATAACTATTTTATAGAGTTAGACAAAATACAAAATTAAATTGGAAGAACAAAAAGTGAAAAATATCAAGCTAAACAAAGTAAAAAATATGAGAGCTGGACTAGCAGTACCAGTTATCAAACCATATTACAAAGTGGTGATCATCAAAGCAATCTGGCATTGGTCAAAAAATTGAGTGATACATAGGTAGAATAAATCTGGCACACAATGCACAGCAATAAATGACCATAGTAAATTAGTGAATTTGGAACTCAGTTAAAATATCAATGTTAAAAATAAGTAAAAATGTAATTGAAAATTGAAAAAAGGTTTCCCAGGGAGCACAAGCCAGTACACCTCAGAAGGGCTTGAACTAAGATCCTCCTGATTCCAAAACAAGCCATCACACCAGATCATGTTTTTTCTTTATTGAGCTTACAGTCTACTACAAATTCCAGATTTTAAACTGGTCAACATAAGAACTAGTTTGTTAAATTGTCTAGTTTCCATATTTTGGATAGTTGTGGTCAAATGGAGCAATAATTCAACTGATAAAACAACTCAACTGAATCTTATAGAACTTGAGTTAGTAACTTTACTTTGTCACTTTCTACCTTCATGACCCAATACTTGAAAAGCTATTTAATATATCTGGCCTCAATTTCGCAATTTTTAACATGAGAGAGTCCCATGTAAACTCATCTTTGAGTTTTTTTCCAGTTGTGCACACCACTATTCTTTTAATCATATGTTTTGAAAACTCAGAATCATCATCAGCTCTTTATTTTTCCATTTATCCCATAATCATATAGTGAGCAAATCTTATCAGCTCCACCATTTGACCACTGTTCCACTTCAAATCCATTTACCTTGACTGTTATCATTTCTGAATTTTTGTTTTTAATTAGTGTTGTTTCCCTTTCCAAATAGCAGCTATCCAAATAATCTTACCAAAGCAGATTTATAAACTTGCCAATCTCCTATTCAAGAATCTCTAGTAGCTCCCTCTAATTTCTAGATTTATAATCCATATAATACTCATGTAATATTATATAATAACATATAATATTCAGCCTGGTATGTAAAATTCACTATCACATGATTTTCACTTAAGTGATGCAGTAAATAGATAACTGGCCCTACATCAGGAAGAATTAAATTCAAATCTTGATTCAAATATAACATTCCATCTGTTTTTATGTTTTAGCACAAGATGTTTCCCATAATTGGAAGACACTTCCTTTTCTCTTCTACCTCTTCGAATCCTTCATAACCCTCAAGGTACAGTTTTGGCATTCACACCAACAGAGAGTCTTTCTTGAAACTTAACGTATACTTCTTATAATTTTCTTATACATTAGTGGCTTTTATCACTTCCTGGAGAGTTTCATCATCTCCCAATAGGATATTATGTTACTCTGCCCATTTTCACTCTGAAAAAGAAATATCATTTTTTTGTTAAATTTCTCTAGAATGTTGCATTTTCTATGGGGCTTGGTGGAATACTGGAGAGCAAATTGACATCATGAAACAAAACAAAACATTAAAAATTCATGCATGACTAGCCCTTGTTAAAGTTATAGTCTTCATAGTCTCTTACTTCCTTTTATGTCTTCTCCTTTTCTCTAATATCTCATCTCTGCTTTAGAAGTACCCAGGATTTTCCTACTGGCCCCTTTACAGTTACAGAAATCTTAGGTACCATTCGTGTTCTTCTTCTCAGAAGGATATATAGAAAATGGGACTTAGTAAATGCACCTGGAAAAAATCCCTCCAAAGAGGGCATGAATTTTTCCAAGAGTAGAAAACAATTATTAAAAAAACTATAATGGAGAGAGTTTGGCAATAATAAGGAAATTATGTTGGTGTAAGGGAAGGAACTATTAATCTTCCTAAGATTCCTCATCATATTACAAAGGGCAATCATCTTTTCCATCATTCCTGAGTTCACCATACTTTAGAACATCTCATACCTTCTGAAAATCTCTCTAGCTGTCTTCATTCCTACTATCTTTGTTCTCCCTGCATTTATTTCTATGGAATCACTGTAAAGAAACTTGATGGAATCTAAGGAAAGACCTGACACCAGAAATGATTTTGTAAGTGAACATTAGTATCCAGTACCATAATGGAATTAGATCTGGATTTATAGAGAGTTACCATACATGAGTGCACTATACTTACACCACAATTTTCAAAGAAGTAGCATATGGAGAAATGAACTAGATGAAAACATCATGCAGAATCTACCTTAATTTTTTGATGGTTTAGAAGGCACTTAGAACTCATTCATAACTTTAGAGTCATTGCATTAAAATCAATGATCATCTCTTAGTAGATATGTTTGAATCCCGCAAAACTAATTTTATAAAATTATTGATAGAATTCCAGATGAAAGGGGTTTTTAATTATTTTTTTCATAATTTCATAATTTGAGTTTATGTAGAAATTTTTCCCACAAAAGTCAAAACTTCATTTTTTTTCCATGTAGCTTCACCACATCTCTATGAGTTAGGGAGGAATGAGTAGACATTTTAATTTACCTTTTACAAATGGAAAATAACACAGACAGGTAAAGCGATCTTCCCTTAGGTCACATAGCAGTTAATCTAATTAGTGGCAAAGTTAGATGGACTAAAACCTGGATTGTCTGTATACAAATTATTAGAGCTACATTTAGGAAAAAATCAGTTCATTTCAAATATTCCTAATGAGTTCCAATTATGGGCTTCTCATTGAGTAAATTTATAAACCATGGTTTCCTAGGAAGTTACCAAATGATTTTTGGGTCAGAGTGTCTCTCTAGGTCAGAAATCTCTCCAAATCATACCTTATGAGCCCCCGTCATTGCATTTTTTTTACTTCTCAGCCAGAGGTATTATTTAGTTTGAAGCAAAGCCATTTATTGAAATAGCATAGCAATAAAAGAAATTCCATGCATAAAAATCTGAACATACTCTTCCACAAATAAATATACTGGGTTGGAAGCGTAGACTCACAGAAGGATCATGCATGGGAAATACACATATAATGTAGAGAGATTCACCTATAGCAAATATGTACATCTAGTTAATACATATATCCAAGGCATAAATGTGAAAAGTCAACTAATGCCAAGTTTTGGATGATGCTTTCGCCCTGTTCTCTTCTGGGTCTACTCTTCACTGAGTGTCATGACTCAGTTGCTCCTCTCTAAACATTCCATCTCTGCTGTTACCAACACAATTGTGTCTCTCTTCCATTTGGTCTTCAACTATCCAGAGATGTTTAGGGTCAGCTGTCCAAGACTCACTAAGAATGTTATGTCTAAGAAACCTCTAAACTGTAGAGGAGTGTTACAACTATTTCAGCCTCACCTTGTGCCTCAACAATCATCAGCTGAGGTAGTACATTCAAGTTCACCTGCTACTCAGTCTTCCATCCACTGGGGAATAGTGCATTTGCCAAACCTCTTTCCTATAGTAAATCTTCATTCAAATTACAGTCAATGGCTAGAAAGATTTTGCCCTTAATAAGGCTGCTTATGAAAGGTGGCATATTTTTAGACTAAGATCACATCTGCCCTTTTAACTCTTCAACATTTCTCTCTCTACTGCGTTCCCTGCCTCAGCTCTCTTGTCTTGTGGTCTGAAACAACCCCTTCCCTCATTTTCCTTGCTCCTTATTATATCTCCTGGATAAGGAGCTAAGGAAAATTGTAGTGCAGAGATTGCTTTGAATTTTGTTCATCATGTGCTTCTCTTCGATGGAAATTGCAAGAATAGAATTGGCTGGAAAAGACTGAAATGGTAGGTAACCTTTGCTCCTCTTTCTCATAGCAAAATAATCAAGGTGTCATTTCTTGCTTTGGCCACAGTAATATCGTTTGATAGGAATATGAGGAATTCCAAAAGTACAAAGTAGTTTACTTAATGACTCAACACTATTAATAGATTTTTAATAAAAAAAAAAGTCATTGAATGTTCCTAGGCATAAGATAGGTCACACACATACACACACACACACACACACACACACACACACACACACACACACAATTTAAGGTTTGTGAACCATTTTTAGTATGTAATCTGGAAGAGCTGAATTCAGAATCAATCTCAGACATTCACATTACTAGTAATATGCAAATCGTTTAGCTTCTAATTACCTTACTTTCTTTAACTGCAATATGTGGACAATATTAACTCCTACTTCCTGGGTCTATTTTGAGATAATAAGATAAAATAGTTAATAAGATAATATCTGTAAAGTACTTTGTAAATCTTAAATCATTGTATACATGATTATTATTATTGTTATTATTGTTATCCCCATTTTATAGATTAGAAAACTTAAAGTGAGTAACCCATTTTTCACAAAATGATTAAATTTTGCAAATTTAAACTCTGCTTTTTCTGATTCCTGGTCTAAAAGTACCTGTTATGTCAAATCCTGACTTAAAAAACACCATTCTGAGATTTACTTAGAAACTTCTCTATTTTCAATTACATTTAATTCTTTAGCAGAAGCATCTGAATCCTGAATGTGCTGTTTATAATTCTTTGAGCCTTTTACACTTTTTCTTTATTCTCCTTAATCTTGTTAAAGAAAAGGTTGGTATTAAGAACAATTTGCCTCTGCTAATCACTTTAAACCCTTGATTGGATGAATATGATTTTGAGTCTTTGATCTCCCATTCATCCACTTTAGAAGTTTAAGAGTGTTGAGAAACTGTCTTCTCACCAATATTGGGTAGCAGAATATTCCCATTCTGGACATGGAAAATCACCTCCTGGGAAAAAGCAAGAGATTTTGAAAAGATTTTGAATCCTAACTACAACATAATCTCTTTATTCTTCTAATTGGATTAAAGTGATACTTTGAAAATGATGTCTCATATCACAAGTCCTACTATATACTAAATAATAAGGGGATCCTTATAATTAGTAATAATGAGAAGAGGAGGTATGGATAACAGAAAAAATCATGCAATGATTTGGAATAATAAGACTTCAGTGCTGGTTAAGGCTCCAGTCACAATAATCCTAAGTTTCTTTATTTATAAAGTGATAGAAATTGTAGTTTCCCTGTCTGCATCATGGATTAATTAATTAAGTGAGATAATATATATTATACTTTATAACTAAATTATAACCCATTCTATAAATATTAACATATCATGTAGAAAGGACAATGTCCCATAAAATCATAACTGTGCAGACCCCTGGGGAGAAATTAATTTAATATATCCCTTTACCACCACCACATTCTTCAATTCAGTGACATTGATCTCTATTACTATTGCTTGAATAAAATACTCTATCACTCTATTGTGGAATTTTCATTAGTTGCCTCCCTTGCCCTGAATATTCTCCCTCCATATCTCTTCTTCCTGGATTCCTTGAGCTCCTTCACATTACAGCTAAAATCTCAGCTTTCTCAGAAGTCCTTTCCCTATTCTCCCTAATTTTAGTGACTTTCCTTCTGTTTTTTCTAACTTACCTGTATTTAGCTTGTCTGGACATAATTCTTTGCACATTATCTCTCTGCTTAGACTATCAACTCCTTGAGAAGATGTTGTTGCTGTTCAATTGTGTCCAACTATTTAGATCCTTTTGATGGGGTTTTCTCGGCAAAGATATGAGAATGGTTTGCCATTTCCTTCCCCAGTGGATTAGGAAAACAAGTTCAATGGTCTGCTTAGGGATCACACATCTAGTAATTCTGGATTTGAAACAAGATCTTCCTGACTCCAGTCCCAGTACTCTACCACTGAGGCACCTTGCTGCATCTTCCTTGAGAAGAGGGACAGTCTTTTGCCTTTCTTTATATTCTCGGTGCTTACCATAGTGTCTGATACATAGTAGGTGTTTATTAAATGGTTATTTATTAATTGACATGCAGCAAAATAGATAACTAGGTGAATTAGACAACATAGGTTTATATTGACCATGCCTTATATTTGGTCTCAAAACTGAGTAGAAGGAAGAGAGTAGGAAGGATTATATTTGGGAAATTTTCCAAAGCTTTAAACACTTATTCAAAAAATATGTCTTTGGCAGGTCACTTACCCACAGTTTTTTAACCACAGTGCCTTGATCTATAAAATGTGACTACTGTCTTCAAGGGCTTCTAAGATTCCTTCCAACTCTAAGCCTATGACACTTAGATCCTTTATTCCTATGGTGTTCTTTGACACCACAATTCATATTTTGCAAAGCAATATAATTTTATGATATATAACTATCATTAATTAGATAAACATTTAGCAAATGCCTACTATGTGTGAGGTACTTTGAATCTGGCAATTCAAAGAAAGGCAAAAATATAGTCCTGTCCTCAAGAAGCTCACATTCTAGTGGGGGAGATAGCATGTACACACTTATGTACACATAAAATATATGCTGAGTAAATGGGAAGGAATCTCAGAGGTAGGGCATTAGGAATATGTGTGTGCGTGTTTGTGTGCTTGTGTGTGTGCATGTGTTGGGGGAACACCAGTGAATAACTCTTTTGGGAAGTGAGTTTTGAGATTAATCTTTAACAAATCTATGGATTTTTTAAAAAACAAATCTTTAACAAAACTATGGGGGAAAACCAGGATGCTACAATATATAAAAAATACAACAAACACATTTATAGGTGACCCAAAGGAAATTGAAAGTTAAATGGAAGATGCAATTAAGATCCACTATATTGTTATAGATGATTGACAAAAAAGTAATGCAAAATATATCAGTGAAGAAATGTCTAATCAGAAGGGAAGGTGGACTGGTCATCAAATAAAGATGGAGGGATAACCAATGTAAAAACAAAGTCCTTTATTGGTATCAATGGAATGTCAAAGGAACTAAAAAAAGACCTCCAAAAACTGGGTAGTGATATTTTAGAAATGTTTTATAGAAAGAAATGGATGAGTCACACAGAAGAAGAGGGCATTGATGGGGTAATGACGTAGAGGAAGATTCACATTAAGCAGTTCAAAGATTCATGAAGTATGGAAGCACAACTGTGTCACTCCACTGCCATTATCCTTTGAACCATCCTCAAGACAAGGCAGTTACCTTGGTTTCTTGAAAGTTATGCCACCGTAGGCAAGCTCTGAGAAGTTGTTTTTAAGCTAAATGGACTCATTTATGGATTTATTATACAAGAACCAGCTAAGCACAATTTGATTCCCTATCAGAAGGTTGACTTCCAGATAATGGTTTTTGTTTTGTTTTGCTTTGCCCAGAAAAGTTTACTACAATTATTAATGTGAACATATATCTGCCATTGGATGGGTCACCTACCTTAGATCAATACTTGATGTCTTAAAAACAATTGTATTGCTTGTAATTTTTAGATTTCAATGTTGAAAGAGTAGGCACTCATTCTAAGAGCTTTTATCTCACCATTTCTTTATGTAAATAAAATGTTATTGATATCTCTTGTTTTTATAGCACATACATTGCCCAATATTTTCTTCTCCCTTCCCATTATTATAAAGAATATAAAAAGAGGAAGAAAAAATTGCTCAATTAAACTAAACAAAATATTCAAAAAATTGACATGTAGTGTCCTATAACTAAAACCTTATACCAATGCCAAGAAGCAGAGGTGCTATTCCATATCTTCTCTTTTGAACCAAATAATTTTCCTTAACATTTCAAAGTGTTGTCATTTTAAATTCAATTGTTCTCTTATTATTTCCATTTATATCATCGTAGTTATCGTTTCTATATTGTTTTTTAGCCAGTATGAATTCATATAGAGAATCCTTGTTTTCAGTATTCATTCCCTAAAGCATAATAATAAAGTAGTATTCTATTATATTCTTGCATCACAACTTGTTTAGACATTTCCCAATTAGTTGGCCATCATTTTGTTTCTAGGTTTTGCTTTCATAAAAACTACAGCTTATCAATATTTTGGTATATAGGTAAATTTTTTATCTAAACGTTTATAATATGTCAACAAGAACCTTCAACCCCCTGTGAGAATTTAATACTAATTTATACCCCTTTTTCTTTTTTAAAAAGAAAGTTTTATAATAGATAATTTTCTGAGGCTGCAGTTCAACCTTACCCTTTGATTAAATTAAGAACAAGGCCTGGGTCCTATCTGTATAAGGGGGTTGAATGTGCCATCTGGAAGGAGGCTAGAAGCCTCCTGGCTCCCTAGTACTCAAGAGATGCTTGCCTCTGGTCCCACATGGTCCCTGACCTTTGATGGGGACTGAGGTCAAATTGGCCAAATTAGAGAAGTGACATCGCTGAATGTATTAGTTGGGGTTGGGACAGGAAACCTGATTTTTTTGGTCCTGGAGTCATGGTGTGAGGAGGCCCAAGACTGCACAGTGAGCTTGGGGAATGTGCCTAGGAGTCTTGTGAAGGAAACAACCATCCACATGTGTGATGCATTTTCTTTCTCTGACAAGTTTTTATTTATTTATTTAATAAATAACTATAAATTAAGATACAATCTCCAGAGAATTTTAATCTTAACACTCTGCTCTATCACTGATCAGAAATACATTTAATCCATTACTAATTTTTTAGATTAAGAACTGTTTTAATCCAGGGACTGTTTGGGAGGAGCTAAATATCTATTGATTGATTAATACATTTCCAAATTATCAAGTTAATTAAATTGAATTCTATAAACATTTACTGAACCCCTATTATATACAAGAGCAAGCTTTAGGAGCTAGATTAAATGGCAAAATAACTCCTGGCACTCAAAATATTTATATTTTGCTGTGGCTTGGTAGGCAGGATACCAGAGAAATAAATGCAAAGTAAATAGAGAGTATTTCAGAAATAGGTAACTAAGTGGCACTGTGGATAGAGTATGGGTCTGGAGTCAGGAAGACTCATCTTTTTGAGTTTAAATCTAGTCCCTCACATTTACTAGCTGTGTGATCCTGGTCATGTCATTACTCTCCTTTGCCTCCATTTCTTCATCTTTAAAATGAGCTGAAGAAAGAAATGGCAAACCCCTCCAGTATTTTTGCCTAGTAAGCTCATAAAGAGTTGAACATGACTGAAGCAGACTGAATCAGAATAATTTCAGGATTATTTTTGTTTGTTTTTAACTCATGATTTTTTCCAAATTACACATTGGTATAATCTTTAATGATCATTTTCTGACATTTGTGAACCATTTTCTCTCCCTCCCTCTCACCTTTTCCCAAGAAGGCAGGTAATATGATATAGGTTTTACATGTTTAAAACATGAAAAAAATACCATGCACATTACCAGATTTTAATATTGTGAAAGAAGACATGTATTTACCCTAGAGAAAAATGTATGAGAGAAATAAAGTGAAAAATATCTTGCTTCAATCTGAATTCAGACTCAATTCCTTCTATAGCATTGGATAGCCATTTTCCTCGTAAGTGTTTTTGAGTTGTTTCAGACACTTTCATTGCTGATAACAATTAAGTCATTCAAAATACATCATTGTAGAACAGAATGATTTTAGAAAAAATTGGAAAGACCTCTATGAACTAATACAGAGTGAAATGAGAAGAATCAGGTGAACATTATACACAGTAAATGAAATATTGTGGGATGATCAAATGTGATAGACTTTGCTACTGAAAGCAATGCAATGATCAGAACAATTCTGAGGGACTTGTGAAAAAGAATGCTATCTACCTTTAGAAAAAGAGCTTTTGGAGTAGAAATGCAGATGAAAACATGATTTATCACTTTTTAATTTGGGCATATGATTTGGGATTTTTGTTTTAAAAGATTACTCTCTTACAAAAATGAAAAATATGGAAATACATTTTGAATGATAAAAATTCAGTGGAATTGTTTGTCAGCCTTGTGAAGGGGGACAGAAAAGGGGAGGGAGACAATGTGAATTGTGCAACTTTGGAAAATTTTCATGTAAATTTGTTATTGTAATAAAATATAGATAAAAAATTAAAAATTTAATTATCATTATTATTATTATTATTATTACTACTACTACTGTACATAATGTTCTGGTTCTGCTCACTTCACTTTGCATTACTTAATATGTCTTTCCAGATTTGATTTGGTTTTGTGATCATCCTCTTCATCATTTCTTATGACATAATAGTATTCCATTGCAATCATACACAACAACTTGCTCAGCTGTTCCCTAATTGATCGTCATCCCTTCAGTTTCTAATTATTTGCCACCATAAAAAGAACTGCTATAAATATTTTTGCAAGTAGGTCTTTTCTTGATCTCTTTGGGATACAGATGTAGTAGTGGTATTGCTGAGTCAAAAGGTATAGACAGTTTTATGGCCTTTTGGGCAGGGTCCCAAATTGCTCTGCAGAAAGGCTATAATTTCAGAGTTATTTCAGGAAAGAAAGTGCTACAGCTAGAGAGTGGACAAAGAGATAAAAGAAAGACCTTGAATTGGAAGTGACACCTGATCTAAGCTTTGATAGAACCTAGCAATTATGATGTGGGAGCAAGGAGAAGAGAGGTCCAGGATCAGAAGAGGTAAACAGAATAGTCAACATGTTGGTTTGACAGGAATAGAGAATATAAGAAGAGGAAATATTAAAGTAGCCTAGAAAGTTAGGTATACATTATAGAGAACTTTAATTAATTTAATTTTTCAATTTAATTTAATTAATCTAATTAATAAGGTAGAGAACAAATGATTTATTTTTTTTAGGACAGGGAAATCATTTCTATCTCATCTCACTTTCTGTCCATTGTTCCCACTTCATTAGCTACCTTTACACCTTGGAAAAAATGTTCTCCTTGCTTTTCTTATTGGAGATCCCTTGGCTCAGAATACCATTTCATGAGGGTTCCAGCTACAATCAATTCAGTCCCTACTAAACTCGCTCTCCCATCTATCTTCTTGAAAGTTATTTGCCGCAAATCTACTTCCCCTTTATCATCGCTCATTCCCTCCACTTTTCAGCTGCCCTTTATGTATTCTCTTCTTCACCATAGAATGTAAGCTCTTTGATGATAAAGACCATCTTGTTTGCTTTCATGTGAATCTATAGCTCTTAATACCAGAACCGGCATAATAAATAATTAACAAATATCCTTCCCTTTCTCTTCCACTTCTTTTTCCTCCATTCTTTTTCTTCCTTTCTTCTTTTCTTTCAAATCTACCATCTTTTTATAATATTAATTATTATCTATGTGGAGATGAGAGCTCAGTGAGGAGAGAGATTTGGTCACTGAAACCAATGATGTTATTATTCACAACGGTCCAATGAGAGGCAATGAAAGCTTTGACTAAAGTAGAAGTCCCTGAATTTATTTTTGGTGAAACTCAAGTATTCATCATTGATCATGTTCCCTCTGTATGGGAGGCTCTATCTAGAACAAACTCCATTCTATGAATGTTATTTCCTTCCCTTTCCTTGTGCTTCTAAGACTCAGAGTGGCTCTGGACATCATCTCATCCAAACTCCTCATTTTATAGGTCAAATGACTTAAAGCCAAGGAGGTCGTGTGACTTGACAAGGTCAACAACTCTTCATGGCTAGAGTTCAAACCCCGTCTCTTGACTCTCATTCCCAAACTCTTTGTACTCCATCCCCACTGTGTATTTAGCAAGTTTGCCACCACTGAGCTCTATTATTTTACAGATCTAAATAATGAGTCTGGGAGCCTTTAAACAGCAGGCTTGCATCCAATGAAACATTTCCATATCATTGTAGATTAAATAAAACATTTACTATTTCATGCTAGCTCTCCTGGTAATTTTGCTTTGTCCTTCACATTAGTGATTTGTTCCACATGATCACTCATTTAGGATAATAGCTGGCCAAGAGGCGTGACAAACAGAGACAGGCGTGTACCTGATCACCAATTTCCCATTATGCTTTTTTGTCCTGTGAGCTTGGTAAAAGTGACAGCGTCTTAAGATGATGGGACAACGCCTGAGTCTAAGAATTGGGAAATAACTGACAGCACCCGCGGCGACCACATCATATGAAGAGCTGAGATGCTGCTCTGGTAACAGTCACAAACTAGCTGGTTGCTGTGACAAGAATACTGGGAGAAGAATCAAGATGTCCAGACTGGAGTCTTGGCTCTACGGCTTACCTGGGCACATCCTGATGCATAATAGTATTCTTGTCATTAGACTGTTGAGCTCCTTTTCTTCTTATTGTTTTGGAAGCTATAATCGTAATAATATTGTACACGAACTCTACCGCACAGGGTTGTCGGGTACCTAGATTTTATTAAGTATCTACTATGTCCCAGGCACTGTATTCAGTGTTGGGGATACTAAGGAAGGCAACAAACAATCCCTGCCCTCAAGGAACTTCACAGTCTGAAGCAGGAGACAAAATGACAAAATACAAATAACTATATAGAACTCTCTATAGTTATTTGTATTTTGTCATTTTGTCATTATTTGTATTTTGTCATATATATATATATATATCTGTAAGTGTATGCCTACACACATGTATATGTATAAAGTATAATATAATATACATGCATGTATAATATAATATATTATATACACATATATTTATATAGCTATATACATATATTTATTTAAAATATATATATTTTTTATTTATATACACATTTTATTTATTTATATGTACAGATATGAAATTTATAAATTTATATATAAATGTATACATCTATATATGCATACATACATATATATATAATCTTAGTGGAAAGGTGCTATAATCAAAGAAGTCTGAAAAGTTTTCTTATTTTATTTTTTTATTGATTAATTAAGAAAAATTTATCGATGGTTATATGATTCATGTTCTTTCCCTCCCCTCCTCCCATCCCCCTCCCATAGCCAATGCACAATTTCACTGGGTTTTACATGTGTCATTGATTAAGACCTTTTTCCATATTATTAATATTTACATTAGGGTGATCACTTAGAGTCTACATCCTCAATCATATCCTGATTGATCCATGTGATCAAGCAGCTGTTTTTCTTTTGTGTTTCTGCTCCCACCGTTCTTTCTCTGGATGTGGATAGTATTCTTTCTCATAAGTCCATAAGAGTTGTCCTGGGTCATTGCATTGCTGCTGGTACAGAAGTCCATTACATTCAATTTTACCACAGTGTATCAGTCTCTGTGTATAAGGTTCTCCCGGATCTGCTCCTTTCACTCTGCATCAATACCTGGAGGTCATTTTAGTTCACATAGAATTCCTCCAGTTCATTATTCCTTGAAAAGGTTTCTTATAGAAGGTTAGACTTTAGCTCATACTTGAAGGAAACCAGGGAATATAGGAGGGAGAAATGTGGAGGGAAAGAATACAGGCACAGAGGAAAGCCAATAGAAAATGCTTAGGAATGAGATATGAAATATCATATTCAATGACCATAAAAGAGGCCAGTATCACTGAACTGCAGAATACAGGGAAGGGTCTCAAGGTAAATACTTTTAAAACCTCAGACACAACTGAAATGAAAGTCACACATATACCCAAAGAGTTCAGTTAATCATTAGATATTTATGGGGATGGAATACCTACAATATGCCCCACAATGAGAGGAGAAACAGATAACTACTTTCAAAGCCCTTACAATCTTGATGGAAAGATAAGGCATGCATGCATCAGAAAATTAAATAGAAAGAGCAGAGTTCAAATGCAGATTGAAACATATCATTTTTCACATTATGTTTTCCATGAATTTTTCCGGTAGTATAATATGTGTCTTGTTTCATAACATGACAAACAGGGAAATGTGTATTTACTTTTGTTTACTTTTTATTTTCTTTTTTACCAATTATATGTAATAAATTTCCACATATATTTTTCAAAATTATATGATCCAAATTGTCTCCCTCCCTACTCCCTATTTCCCTCCCCCATCCCAGAACTGGCAAGCAATTCAGTCAGGGTTATACATGTATTGTCATGCAAAAATATTTCCATATTGTTCATTTTTGTGAGTCATTAATCTTATAAAATCAAAACCCCTAAATATATAATAAAATAAACAAGTGAAAAATTGCATGTTTTGATCTTCATTCTGGCTCCAAAAATTCTTTCTTTGGAGATGAATATTACTCTTTGTCATAAGTCCCTCAGAATTATCTTGGACTAATATATTTCTTGGAGGAGCTAAGTATTTTCTGATAATATATGTATAACTTATCTATAAGCCCACCTTATACATAAAGCAGAGGATTGTAAGGGAAGAGAAAAAAATAAGTTTATTAGTTTCTTGTTGAAAAGGATGGTTTCAAAAAGAAGTAGGATTAATGATAATCATATCCAAAAAGAAAGAAAAGAATATTGATAAGTCATTTAAAAATATGAAAAAGAGAGCAAAAGAAAATGCAGAATGGGACCTAGACAAGCAAATCAGTGTTGGAACTAACATATTCAATTTTAAATATGCATATTTTAAAAGATGTTTGTAATGGAGATTCACATTTTCATTTATGGTCTTCATTTTCTGTTTCTGAATGTGGAAATACTCTTGGTTTTTTATGCTTATCGAGTTCGTAGTAATGAAAATAAAAGAAATAAAACAAAACAAAAACAAAAACAAAACTTAACAGTACTAATATATGAATAGTACCAGATGATCAGCAGTGTTATAAGGAGGTCAGAGGTAGAGATCACTGGAGTGCTCATGGAGGTTGCATGAGGCAATTAGGATGTAAATTGGGTGGGATTTAGATTCTTATGAAAAGATATGATTAGGAAAGTGAAAATGTACAAGATATCATTGGAGACAGAAAATAGATAATGATTAGAACAATTTTTCCAGTGTTCCACTGGTTCTAGACAGTCAAAGATAGAGATCTGAGGCAGCAAGGTAGGTATATAGACCCCATTTTCTGAAGAAGTCACTAATCTTCTCAGTCTTGTTTCTTCATCTATAAAATGGGATGGCAATCATCACACCTACTTCCTAGGGATTTTGTAAGGATTTTGTAAGGATATATATATATATATATATATATATATATATATATATATATATATATATATTTGTAAAGTATTTTCCAAAATCTTAAATTACTATAAAATTGTTAGCTATTATTATTATTATTACTTGTTTCTAGGTTGGGATTAGCTTGGAAATGGCATCCAAGTAATATCTCATACCAGGAGTTACATACTCAGACACTTTCTCAGTCCAGTTTCTCAGACTACCTAACTTTAGTCTCTTTGCATCTTATTTCTATAACAATACTTCCAACATCTACCTACTGACATAAAGACCCAATATGATTTTGGGGTCACTTCATAAAAATCTCTGTGTTATGTTTCCATCTAGAGAAACCCTAGGAACTTCAGTATCTAGTTCACTGTTTCTTCACACCCTTCTTCTTCTTCATTCTTCTTCACTTCTTCTTCACCAAAAAGAAAGACAAGCACTTGGGATGACAAGGGCATTAAGCATAGAAAATATTTAATGACAAAAATGCAGAAGGGACTCATAGATGCAAAAGGAGGGCTTAGTGGATAGATGTAGTAACTCTCTGTTTCTGAATCCTGTTGCACATATAGTAGCTGTATGAGTTTAGTCAAAGTTGTTAACCTCTCTTGGCTTCAGTTTCCTCATCTGTTAAATTGGAATGGTAATGGTTGTACTTAATTTACAGTTATTGTGAATATTAAATGAAATATATGCAAATTAATTTCCAAACCTTCAAGTGCTTTTAAAATGTAAGTTGTATTATTGATACCTATGCCCATAGAGATGAAAGACATCTATGTCCACTTTCTGCAGGCACCTATCAGAGTTATTCCTGGCCTACATAGCCTATACATAGAATCAGAGAGGTGAGAGAGAGACATTGTGAGACTCAAAGTAGCAGTAAGTAGTAAGGTAATGCTTTACTCCTTCCCAACATATCTGTGTCCCTTATTTCTTCCCAGTTCTGATCGTGACTCTATTCTTTGGTCTGGAGATCCCTTCCTGCCCAAATAGTTTTCCCCAATAAGCACTTCATTACAACTCTGTGTTGTGAATAAAAAGTAATCATGGAGACTTTATACTAAATTTATAAGCATTTATTAGTAAAGAGAAAGAGAGAAATAAGGTTTCTAGCCTTCCTAACTTAAAGTAGGATCAGGTCCTGGATTCCAGTCCACAACAGTTCCCACCATACAAGCAAGATAAGAGCCACCAGAATGGCTCAAAAAATGGCAGAGAGAGCAAGACTAGGGACCCAGAACCAGGTCAGAATTCAAGAGTGCTCAGGTGCTTCCTGAGATGGTTTTTCAAACCTTGTCTAAGCTGCTTCCCCAGATACTTTGATTGACCCACAGGGACTTTCCTTGGTCCTGATGGCAGCCCAGACATTTGGCTCTGTGATTCCTCTATTGAGAATTTCCAGGATTGGACTGGAGGTCCCCCTGATATTTAATTCACAATCTGCCCATCTAATATTCCTGTCTGACACCAGCTGCTTCCCTCTAGGTCGCCTATATAAAGCTGCCTTGTGAGTATAAGCCTCTTTCCAGGTTCATGTGTGGTTTGTTGTCTCTGCCTCCTACCTCTATTTGCTCTGTTTCAGTGCACTCTTTCTGAGTGAGTGTCTGGAGCAATGGCTGGAAAGATGGCTTTATTATTTCTCTTGGTTATTTTGGAGACTTAAAGGGACTTAGAACATGATGACTCAGTTACAAAATTTGCCAAAAGGTTATTGGTTATATCTCATCTTCCAAGAGTGTTTCATGAGGATTAGCACTAAGAATCAGGTTTCCATTCAACATGTCCCGTGGTACTATACTAGAGTGGGCTCACCTGACTTTGTGCCATTCATTCAACTCAAACCTACCTCCAGCTATCACCCTCTGGGAGCATTCTGATTATGTCCAGGCATAGAAGTAACTCAGAGTCCAAATCCAGAATATTCTCTATTTTATGGATAGGCAGCTACTGCAAATTAGAAATGTGGCATATAGAGAGGAAGCATGGAGTCAGGAATATCCAGGTTCAAATCCTGCTTTGGATATAGACTGGCTATGACTTGGGGCAAGTCTCTTCATCTCAGTAGATCCAGATAGTTCTCTATGGATGTAAGAGGCAGAGGTGCTACCTTCGTTGCTCTTTGAGGTCTCCTTGCCAGAGAGTTTCCTACATCAGTGAAATCATACCCTTAGTGTCTATCCCTATCCACCCACACCATGGTCACACAACTAGCAAACCAGACTGTTCCTATTTTATTTTTCTATAGTTCCTCACTGAATGACAACTAAATTCTCTAACTGATAACAGTCAGTAAACCAGCCATCCAAGTGGCTGACTCATTAACTTATCCCACCACTCAATAACAAGTGCTCAGAAAACGTCTTGATTATTCCCTAATATAGCCCAAGGAAAATTGAGACTTCCAGTTAAGATGGCGGCAGAGTAAGGAGCAGCTGCTCAATCTCTCCTGACCGAAGCATACAGGACTCCTCAAGGGGAAATAAAAACGAGTCCAAAAGAACGAAGGAACCGCACAACAGGGTGCAGCATTGAAGGTACGCAGAATCAGGGCATTTCCACGCTATAAAGGGGTGAAACAACTCTCACTAAAATGTGGGAGGAAGAAGCCCCTCCCCCACCCCCACACCACACACCTTGCACAACGCCAAGGCCAACGCACAAGAGTGAAAACAGGACTGGGACAACCAGATAATCACTGGCAGCCTCAGGGCTTGTACCTGTGTGCTGCAAGAAGAGGGACCCCAGGTGGCTGGGGGCGCATATGGACTTTCCCCAAGCGTCCACGTGGGTGAAGGCACCACCTCGGGCCAGGACAAAGGCCTCTAAAACATGGCCTTTCCCAAGACCTGAAGGCATTGCCTCAGGTGCGAATGAAGATCTCCAGTCCACAGACTTTCACTACCTTCTGCTGGGGTGAAGGCAGTGCCCTAAGAGCATCTGCACAGGCAAAGGCAGTGCCCTAGGCTTGAATAACTATCTCCAGCCCAGGCTTGGACCTCCAGTGAGGACCAAGTGCAGACCAGAGTGCAGCAGTGGAAGCAGCCCCAAAGACTGCTGAAGGAACCTCGGGCAGAGGGGCAGACCGGGAACTACCAGGAGGCCTGACCCCAAGAGCCCCCGGAGCTTGCAAGGCCCAGGCAGACCCTGAGTGCAAAGACAAAGCGGAAAAGGGGTGGGGCTAACAATGGCCAGCAATAAGGAAGCCCAGAAGAAAAAGACTATCAAGAGAAATTCTGGAACACTCGACAACTTCTACACAGAGAAAATCCAGACAACAGAGGAGGGAAAACAAAAATCCAAACCTCCCCCAAAAAATGAAAGCTGGTCACAAGCTATGGAAGAGTTTAAAATGAAATTCTGAGGAAGATGGAAGAAATCTGGCAAGAAAATAACAGTTTAAAAGGCAGAATTTAGCAATTGGAAAGTGAGACAAGTCAACTGAAGACCAAAAATGACCAGATTGAAAAGGAAAACCAAAAAAGTATAGCCAAAAACCAAAACCAAAACATTAAAGCCGAAAACCAAAACATTAAAGCTGAAAACCAGTCCTTAAAGGCTAGAATCTAACATTTAGAAACCAATGATCTCTCAAGACAACAAGAAAAAATAAAACAAAGTCAAAAGACTGATAAAATAGAAGGAAACATGAAATATCTCAATGAGAGAGTGACTGTCTAGAAGAGACAACTTGAGAATCATTGGTCTTCCAGAAAAGGCAGAAATTAATAGAAACTTGGATTCCATACTTAAAGAAATTTTTCAGCAAAATTGCCCTGAAGTTCTACAACAAGAGGGCAATATAGACATTGAAAGGATCCATAGATCACCCTCTACACTGGACCCAGAAAAGTCAACACCCAGAAATATAATAGCAAAATTGAAGAGCTTTCAAGTTAAAGAAAAAATCTTACAAGAAGCCAGAAAGAGACAACTCAAATATCAAGGAGCACCAATAAGGATCACATAGGATCTGGCAGCCTCAACGCTAAAAGACCGCAAGGCTTGGAATACAATATTCAGAAAGGCAAGAGAGCTGGGCCTTCAGCCAAGAATCAACTACCCAGCGAAACTAACCATATACATTGATGCATAGCTGGTGGAGCTGTGAACTGATCCAGCCATTCTGGCTGGCAATTTGGAACTATGCCCAAAGGGCTATAAAAGACTGCCTGCCTTTTGATCCAGCCATACCATTGCTGGGTTTGTACCCCAAAGAGATCATAGACAAACAGACTTGTATGAAAATATTTATAGCTGTGCTTTTTGTAGTGGCAAAAAACTGGAAAAGGAGGGTAATGCCCTTCAATTGGGGAATGGCTGAACAAATTGTGGTATATGCGGGTGATGGAATACTATTGTGCTAAAAGGAATAATAAACTGGAGGAATTCCATGCAAATTGGAGAGACCTCCAGGAAGTGATGCAGAGTGAAAGGAGCAGAGCCAGAAGAACATTGTACACAGAGACTGATATACTGTGGTAAAATCAAATGTAATGGACCTCTGTACCAGCAGCACTGCAATGACACAAGTCAGCTCTGAGGGATTTATGGTAAAGATGCTACCCACATTCAGAGGAAGGACTGCAGGAGAGGAAACATATAAGATAAACAATTGCTTGAATGCATGGGCTGAGGCGGACATGAATGGGAAATAGACCCTGAACAAGGATACATGTTACAACCAGTGGAAATGTGCGTTGGCCATGGGTGGGGGGAGAGCGGGGGATGAAGGGGAAAGTAGGGGCATAAAGTATGTAAACAGGTTAAAAAGGAATATTAATAAATGTCTAATAATATTGCCCAAGGAACAATCGATGATAATATCCTTTGTTAGTGAGTTTGTGTGGCTCACAAATAGCCATCTTTCTCCCCCCCAAATCCTTGGCCTTACCACAATGTAAAAAGTGCAAGAAATAGGAACAGACAAAATGCTATGATAAATTTAAAGGGAGGAAAAAAATCAATGTTAGATGATCCAAAAAACACTTCCTTAGTGGAAAATGGTAACCTGAGTTGAGCTTTGAAGGAAGGGAGGAATTCTAACAGAAAGATAGAGTGGGGTGAAAAAGATTCTGTTTTAAGGGTGGGTGTGATTAAAGGCATGAGAATAAAAGAGGTCAAAATAAGAACAGAGGATCAAGAACAATTTACTTCGGCTGGAAAAGAGAGAATGCAAAAGGGAGTCATAGCTTAGTTTGACTATTTTAGAGGGTTTATATAGGGAAGTAGCTGAAGTAAGGTGTAGATGGGGTAGACTGCAGAAGATCTGAATGGACAGAGGCCAAATTAGAATGTTTAGACTTGACCTTTGATCTGATCTGTTTTTGATTCTGATTCAGAGATCTTATTCTCTGAAATCAGTGTCACCATTTAGGAAACTACCAAAATGACCTAAGTATGAGTTAATTGGGCAGATTAGGACAATGGAAAAAGAATGAAAAGGGAAGGATGGATACCTGGGTTTATATTACCCTACTCTCACAAAGCAAACAGTTTTAATTCAGCATTTTAGGTTTTTTTTTTTTTTTAAAGTTTACATTGCCTCTCTGAGAACAAAGTTTATTTCAGATTCTCATTCTAGAAACCAAGCCTGAAGATATTCTGACACTAACAATACTACACCCTGGAACGAAGAATAGAAGCCAGCAACTAAAATAATTCAAAAGTCTGACTCTCAGCTGCAAAACCCCTATCAGCACTCAGTCTAAGAATATGCAGCTCAGAATTTACGCCAAGTCCACATGGACCACTCTGGGGGGCCATAAAGAAGAAACTGGCAGCAACTGGTAGGTCATAGGAAGCCTTGGAGGATTAAAAAAAAGAAGAAATGAAGAAAAAGAGATAGAAGTGAGAGAAGAAAAGAAGGAAGAAGGTGGAGACAGATAAAGAGACAGAAAGGTAGAAGGAGAGATGGAGACTGAAGCAGAAAGACAAAATACTGAATACTTACCTGTTTTACCTGTAGTGATAAAATTCTCTAACTAGTGATTATCAGGACTATTTCTTTAAATATTTCAGGCTTTTAGGATTTCATCAATATAGATATTCCCTCTCCCAGCTATAATTTATTAATATTATAAAAACAAAAACAATAGGTTATATGTATATTGAAATTCTTTTTAGGCTTGGTTATAATTGTGTTTCTGAAAAATTAACTACTCTGGATCTGACATGGTGATTCATCTCTCTGAACTTTGCTAATACCTATACCATCACTTGATTGTTTTGAGTCCCAATTTGTAAAATGAGTGGAATGGGATAGATGAGCTCTGGATATGTTTTTATTCTAAGTATGTGTGATTTTAACAGAATACAAAAAAAAAGAACAGGTAGAGAATTTTGGTGTAGTTAATTTTTCAGAAATACAATTAATTAATTAATAAGCCTAAAAAGAATTAAGAAGGGCACCCAGGGGAGTCATCCCACCATTTTCCATACCACTGCACTACATTATCGTGTTTCTTTGTATTCCCCAGTGCTAAGGGTGGTGCTCTCACACATACTAGGTGCTCAATAAATGTTTATTGACAGACTTAAAAGTATAAGACTGCTAAATCATTTACTGTCAAATTTCAGTCTGGCTAAGAGGCAATCATATGACTGCAGAAAGTCTTTCCTAAGTAGAGAAATCTCTTTAGGCTTTGTTAGTTCTTTTTGTAGAAACAGTACAATTCACAATAGAAATGCAAAATATCAACAACAATATTCAGTCTCAAATGCACATATTTCCTCGAATATGTATGATTCAGGTGGACTGTGAAGATGACAGGAGAAGAGTAGTCCAAAAAGGAAAGAATAAAGGATTTTATGATGATTTACAGCATTGATACAAATGCATTTTGTTGAAATCACTTTCCTGGCCCATGAAGTACTTTTTATTGACTACATAATGCAGAAACACGATCAAAGGATTTTAAGCCCATTTTCTACAAACGTTTTCTCAAACTATCATTACTCTAAAAAGATTCATATCTGCATCTGCTCTGGAGTGAATAGTGACTATGGTATCAGAGCTACAATTCTTATTGGAAAATTCCTCTGTGCAGATTGTTACTTTCCTAGCACTTAATGAGACCAGGGTCTGAAAAAGAAGGAATCTCATTTTGTTTTTACCTCTTTAAATGTAGGCTTTTAACTATCATAATTTTAAAGACTCTGTTCAGCCATATCACCTCTCTCCAAACAGTAAACCAAACAAAACATAGAGATAACTGGTAGAGTTTTAAATGTATAAATCAAAATGCAATTGCTTTGGGAGGCACTTAAGAACAGTAGCATCCTTGAGAAGAAAAGGGTACACATGATGTGAGTTTAAAAGACTAACTTTGTAGGTAGTTATCTACGTGATATTAAGAACTAACATTTCTCGTATTCATGGACTGGCATTCTAAAGATATAACTATAAGATAAATATTTAACTCCTTGTGATGAATAGTGTGGCATAGTGGGTAGAAAACTGGTCTCAAGACCAGAGCTGAGTTCTGTCTCTTACACATACCATCCCTGAGTGCCCTGGGCAATTTACTTGTAAAATTGAAATAAGAGCATCATTTTTCATTCTAATTTTATTTATTTTTTAAATTTAATTTAATACCTTTATAGTGAGTTCCATTTGCAAAAATATTAGAAACAAGGGAAAAATAAAGATTTGCTATTAATGTAAAAAAAAGCAGCTATGTGGTGCAATGATTAGAATACCAGGCTTGAAGCTAGGAAGAATCATGTTCCTGAGTTCAAATCTGATCTAAGAAATCTACTAGCCTAGTGACCGTGTAATAGACACAACCCTGTTTGCCTCAATTCCTCATCTGTAAAATGAACTGGAGGAAGGAATATTCATTCAAATTCATTCATTCAAAAGGACGAAGGCAAATCATTCCAGTATCTCTTTCAAGAAAAACTCAAATAAAGTGTCATAGAGAATTGGACAGAAATGAAACAACTGACAGCACCATTGATTTTGAGTAAAATGTTCCCCGAGTATCCATTATTTTTATAAGGATAGATTATGTTTATAAGGATAGATTACTATTAATATTAGATTAGCACTAAACTTTAAAGGAACTTTACATACCTACTGGAGTCAAGAAGACTTGAGTTTGTCTCTGTCATATGTATTAACTCCATGCCTTCTTTTAATTCAATCTATAAACTCTTTTCTCTGCATTTTATGTGTATTAACTCTTTTCTCTGACATGTGTATGACCTCTATGATCATGTGCTCTTCTTAACTTCTTTCAGTCCAGTTTCTAGGATAACAATACCTGTAATTCCTACCTTACAGGGGTATTATGTGGCTAAAATGCAGTAAACAATTATATTTCTAAATTAATAATTTTATTTATAATTATATGCATAATTATAAAAATATAATTATAAATAAATAATTATATATAAATAAATGAAGTAAAACATTATTAAATATTTTGCAAAATTTCAAATGCACTCTAACTTTCACTTGTTGATATTGTCTTATTTGACCTTAAGGTACCTAGTTATGCCCATTTTAGAAATGAAGCCAGTGAGAAGTAGAGAGGAAACTAAAATTAAATGGGAAAAGCTTGGACTTGATTCCTGACTTTAAGGCTAAAAATCTTTCTAATATGTCGATACTGACTCCACTCTAAAATCATATCAGGACCCCTGGTTGGGGATGGAAAACTAGTCTTTAAACTTTCTTATCAGCAGTGTTAAGAACTATCCCAAAATGAAGAGGGGATGCTTGGCGCTCTATGGAGGTCTTCTAAAGGAACATGAGAATTACTTCTTAGAGATTAGAGCATCATGGAATTTCAGAGGCTGAAGGCCTCTCAGAGGCTATATAATAGTCTGAACTATCCCTATATTAAAAATTCACTTTATGACATATTAAAAAAGAAATATATCCAGCCCATGCTTAAAGAATGCTAAGGGGAGGTGAGGGAAGCAGCAAGGTAGCTGAGTGGTGTGAGAGTCAGATCTAGAAAGGGAGGTTCTGGGTTCAAATATAAACTTGGGCACTTCTTATTTGTGTTCCTGGGCAAGTACCAACCTCCACTGCTTAGCCGTTGTCACTCTTCTGTTTTGGAAGCATAACACAGTGTTGATTGTAAGATAGAAGGTAAGGATTTATTAAAGAAAAACACAGGGGATGGATATTTTGTATAGGAGATTCTTCTGCGGGAAATTTCTAAGATGAGAATGTTCTAAGATTCCCCTGAGGACTCTTCCTGGATCCAATAGAATGGTTCTATGTATATCTGCCTGTGTATATTATGTATTATATCAGCTCATCTTTCCTCAAAGAGAAATAAAACAAGCAGTTTTTCCTATTTCCTATCACTGAATTACTACTTTCCTTTTACCAATGTCAGTCAATCAATCAATCAATAAACATTTATTTAGTATCTACTTTTTGCCAAGTCAATCCCTTGTAAGAGATTAAAAAAAAGGCAAAAAGACAGACCTTGGTCTCAAGGAGCTCCCAGTATGATGAGAGAGAAAACATGAAAACAACTCTGTACAAACAATGTACATGGATAAACGAGTTAATAAAGAGAGAAGACATTATTATTAAGGGAGATTGGGAGGATTTTATCTGGCACTTGAATGAACCAAGACTAGCTCAAAGAAAAAATTGAAGAGGTTTATCCATGGGCTGACATACTTTCAGAACAATAAATAGGCTTTCTTAATAAGTGTATTTCTTTTCTATTCTACTGCTTTAAAAACAACAAAGCAAGTCACCTGGCATATGTGATAAGAGAATGATACCTTTAGCTACCTGTTTAGCTACTGGGGAGGGGAAGAGATAATCCCATGGTTTACTAAAGCAAAATCCATGACCTACTCAACTTTAACAAGCTTAGGAGGACCTAGAAGGCTGAAGAATTTTCTAAGATAATCAGATCCCTAAAAAGGCCATTTCTTAGAATTTTAGTTGTTTTCTACAGGAGCAATACAGTGCCTGGGAAGAAATAAATTACTAGGTAAAGATGAATGTGTTTCGTTTTTCTTTAAAATTCTACCTTGTAAGAATTTCACCCACAGCTAGACAAACAGCCAAAAAAAAGTACATAATACGATATTTCTTTTTCTACATAGCAAAGAATACAAATGTTGGAGCTGAAGGCAAATGCATTCATCCCATAGCATTACAGAGAGAAATGCAGTGGGCACCATTCTTCATTGCTATTCTAACCAATAAATTCTGTAAGTTTCCTCTTTAAAAAATAAAAATGAAAATAAATTGCATTCAAATGCACAATGAAAGATAAGAAGGAACTGGCTTTTTAAAAAATAGTTTGAATGTTTCTGTTATTATTCTTTTAGAATGTCAAGTTCTCAAATTCCAAGGTGTAGCTAGGTCATTGCCCCCGGTGACTCACTAGCAAGAAAGGCGTTGAGAATGCCATGAATCCAAGGTACAATTTATCAGAAAAACAAGAGAGCAGGGACAAGGTCGTTTTAATATTTTGTGTAGGAGCATCAGGGGCACTCATATATTCAGATTAATTTGGATTTGAGGAACCATGTTCTGCTCATTCATCCACTGAAATGACAGGCCAGCTAACAAGGACCTCCCCTCTCTTTGGTAAACCCTTGCTTTGACTATCCCACCTCAAACAGTTATTTCCCATCAATGAATTCTATAGGATGCTAGACTTGGGTTCAAAAAAAGATTTAGACTTGAATTCTTTGGCATTCACTAGCTGTGTGAATGTGGGCAAGTCAATTAAGTGATNCCTAGTGACCGTGTAATAGACACAACCCTGTTTGCCTCAATTCCTCATCTGTAAAATGAACTGGAGGAAGGAATATTCATTCAAATTCATTCATTCAAAAGGACGAAGGCAAATCATTCCAGTATCTCTTTCAAGAAAAACTCAAATAAAGTGTCATAGAGAATTGGACAGAAATGAAACAACTGACAACACCATTGATTTTGAGTAAAATGTTCCCCGAGTATCCATTATTTTTATAAGGATAGATTATGTTTATAAGGATAGATTACTATTAATATTAGATTAGCACTAAACTTTAAAGGAACTTTACATACCTACTGGAGTCAAGAAGACTTGAGTTTGTCTCTGTCATATGTATTAACTCCATGCCTTCTTTTAATTCAATCTATAAACTCTTTTCTCTGCATTTTATGTGTATTAACTCTTTTCTCTGACATGTGTATGACCTCTATGATCATGTGCTCTTCTTAACTTCTTTCAGTCCAGTTTCTAGGATAACAATACCTGTAATTCCTACCTTACAGGGGTATTATGTGGCTAAAATGCAGTAAACAATTATATTTCTAAATTAATAATTTTATTTATAATTATATGCATAATTATAAAAATATAATTATAAAAAAATAATTATATATAAATAAATGAAGTAAAACATTATTAAATATTTTGCAAAATTTCAAATGCACTCTAACTTTCACTTGTTGATATTGTCTTATTTGACCTTAAGGTACCTAGTTATGCCCATTTTAGAAATGAAGCCAGTGAGAAGTAGAGAGGAAACTAAAATTAAATGGGAAAAGCTTGGACTTGATTCCTGACTTTAAGGCTAAAAATCTTTCTAATATGTCGATACTGACTCCACTCTAAAATCATATCAGGACCCCTGGTTGGGGATGGAAAACTAGTCTTTAAACTTTCTTATCAGCAGTGTTAAGAACTATCCCAAAATGAAGAGGGGATGCTTGGCGCTCTATGGAGGTCTTCTAAAGGAACATGAGAATTACTTCTTAGAGATTAGAGCATCATGGAATTTCAGAGGCTGAAGGCCTCTCAGAGGCTATATAATAGTCTGAACTATCCCTATATTAAAAATTCACTTTATGACATATTAAAAAAGAAATATATCCAGCCCATGCTTAAAGAATGCTAAGGGGAGGTGAGGGAAGCAGCAAGGTGGCTGAGTGGTGTGAGAGTCAGATCTAGAAAGGGAGGTTCTGGGTTCAAATATAAACTTGGGCACTTCTTATTTGTGTTCCTGGGCAAGTACCAACCTCCACTGCTTAGCCGTTGTCACTCTTCTGTTTTGGAAGCATAACACAGTGTTGATTGTAAGATAGAAGGTAAGGATTTATTAAAGAAAAACACAGGGGATGGATATTTTGTATAGGAGATTCTTCTGCGGGAAATTTCTAAGATGAGAATGTTCTAAGATTCCCCTGAGGACTCTTCCTGGATCCAATAGAATGGTTCTATGTATATCTGCCTGTGTATATTATGTATTATATCAGCTCATCTTTCCTCAAAGAGAAATAAAACAAGCAGTTTTTCCTATTTCCTATCACTGAATTACTACTTTCCTTTTACCAATGTCAGTCAATCAATCAATCAATAAACATTTATTTAGTATCTACTTTTTGCCAAGTCAATCCCTTGTAAGAGATTAAAAAAAAGGCAAAAAGACAGACCTTGGTCTCAAGGAGCTCCCAGTATGATGAGAGAGAAAACATGAAAACAACTCTGTACAAACAATGTACATGGATAAACTAGAGTTAATAAAGAGAGAAGACATTATTATTAAGGGAGATTGGGAGGATTTTATCTGGCACTTGAATGAACCAAGACTAGCTCAAAGAAAAAATTGAAGAGGTTTATCCATGGGCTGACATACTTTCAGAACAATAAATAGGCTTTCTTAATAAGTGTATTTCTTTTCTATTCTACTGCTTTAAAAACAACAAAGCAAGTCACCTGGCATATGTGATAAGAGAATGATACCTTTAGCTACCTGTTTAGCTACTGGGGAGGGGAAGAGATAATCCCATGGTTTACTAAAGCAAAATCCATGACCTACTCAACTTTAACAAGCTTAGGAGGACCTAGAAGGCTGAAGAATTTTCTAAGATAATCAGATCCCTAAAAAGGCCATTTCTTAGAATTTTAGTTGTTTTCTACAGGAGCAATACAGTGCCTGGGAAGAAATAAATTACTAGGTAAAGATGAATGTGTTTCGTTTTTCTTTAAAATTCTACCTTGTAAGAATTTCACCCACAGCTAGACAAACAGCCAAAAAAAAGTACATAATACGATATTTCTTTTTCTACATAGCAAAGAATACAAATGTTGGAGCTGAAGGCAAATGCATTCATCCCATAGCATTACAGAGAGAAATGCAGTGGGCACCATTCTTCATTGCTATTCTAACCAATAAATTCTGTAAGTTTCCTCTTTAAAAAATAAAAATGAAAATAAATTGCATTCAAATGCACAATGAAAGATAAGAAGGAACTGGCTTTTTAAAAAATAGTTTGAATGTTTCTGTTATTATTCTTTTAGAATGTCAAGTTCTCAAATTCCAAGGTGTAGCTAGGTCATTGCCCCCGGTGACTCACTAGCAAGAAAGGCGTTGAGAATGCCATGAATCCAAGGTACAATTTATCAGAAAAACAAGAGAGCAGGGACAAGGTCGTTTTAATATTTTGTGTAGGAGCATCAGGGGCACTCATATATTCAGATTAATTTGGATTTGAGGAACCATGTTCTGCTCATTCATCCACTGAAATGACAGGCCAGCTAACAAGGACCTCCCCTCTCTTTGGTAAACCCTTGCTTTGACTATCCCACCTCAAACAGTTATTTCCCATCAATGAATTCTATAGGATGCTAGACTTGGGTTCAAAAAAAGATTTAGACTTGAATTCTTTGGCATTCACTAGCTGTGTGAATGTGGGCAAGTCAATTAAGTGATTTTAGTTTTCTGAGCCCTTCTTTTCTGACCTATAAAATGAGATAAAAATAGTTGTCATACTTATTTTACAGTGTTATTATAAAGCTCCAAAGAGATACTTTTGGGGAAAACATTTCAAAAAACTCAAAAGCACTATATTTAGCATAAATAGTTTGGGGACATGATATTACTAGATAGATACAAATATAAATAAAGATATATAGTTAGAAGATAAGATCATAAGGATAGAGATAGATATATAGATATAAATAGATGCAAATTCATGTGGTATACACACACACACCTATATATATATATATATATATATATATATGTTACATGTATGTATATTAAGCTATAATAGCTTAAAATTGTGCTAAAATTCCTGGCCACTAATCAATGACTATATCCAAGATAGTTCCTATTCCTGCAGGTGCAACAATCGATGTTAAAGGCTAAAGCATAAAGGATGGACCTATGTATTGCTCCCTGGCCTGCACTGACTGGGTGCTCCAGTTAAGTAGACTATCACTTAACAGTTTAACCAATATATACACCCATCTCTGTGCAAGGCATCCTTATAAGAGCTGGAAAGAATGCTTTCTCAGGTATTTTTTAACTCTACAATTCTAGGTTTATAGTATGCTGGATTGTTTTCACACTAAATGCATCAGTCCTTGTAATGTGTCAAAGCAGAGCAGTGTTTTTACAGGACTTTTGAGTGAGGCTAGGTTAACTCTTAGAGTTGTTTGATATTCTACCTTTCATTATGTCCTCATGTACCCAACTTTAGAAGGGTCACTGGCTCAGAGAGAGAATTGTCTCCCTCTAATTGGAGAGTGGTAATTTACTGGGGACTCTTACTGACATGTGTACCAAGGAGAACAGAAAGTTGGGATAAATTGCTCATTTTCAGAGTTAATAACACAAACTGGTAAGAAAATTTGACCCATAAAAATACCTAAAACAAAGCTAATATGAGATATTTATAGAGAAAGATAAAACTTCTAGAGTATCTTCTTTTCCCTTTCCCATTTGAATGCCTTCCAGGGTAATAGAATGAGTCATCTCCTACCACCCTCCCTGCTGCATGTTGTGTGTTTTCATTGTCTATTAAAATGTAAATTCCTGGAGGGTGGATGTTATTTTTCTTTTTTTCATTTGTATATCTTCAGTATTTATTTAGTTAGTTTTATTTTTTTCTGGGTTATACATATATTATCACATCAAACATATTTCCATATTATTTTCATAAGTGAATAATCTTATAAAACCAAAACCCCAACACATATACCCAAATAAACAAGTGATAAGTCATGTTTCCATCTGCATTCCAGCAGTTCTTTCTCTGGAAGTGGAGACCATTCTTTTTTTCATAAATCCCTCAGAACTGTCCTGGATCATTGTGTTGCTGTTAGTATCAAAGTTTGATCTTTCCACAATATCACAGTCACTGAATATAATGTTTTCCTGGTTCTGCTTATTTCACTCTGCATCAGTTCATGTGGGTCGTTCCAGCTCTTTCTGAAACCAAACTGTTCATTATTCCTTATTGCACAAGAGTATTCCATCAACATTATTATATACCATAATTTATTCAGTCATTCCCCAATTGAAGGACATCCCTTTAGTTTCCAATTCTTTGCCACTACAAAAAGAGCAGCTATAAATATTTTTGTATAAACAGGTCCTTTCCTATAATTTTTTGTCTCTTTGGGATACAGATCTAGTAGTGGTGTTATTAGAACAAAAGGTATACATTCTTTTGTAGCCCTTTGGGCATAATTGCAAATTTCCCTCCAGAATGATTGGATCAGTTCACAACTCCACCAGCAATGCATGAGCATCCCAGTTTTGCCACATTCCCTCAATCTCTCCAGTATTTAGTACACTACCTGGCACATTATAAGTATTAACATCTCAATTTATATATGTATATGCATATTTGTATGTTGCTATTATCCATCTAGTATCTATTGATCATTTCTGTATTAAACAATGTCTGTGGGTCTACCTACTTATCTAGCATATCTATTGATCTTTCTATTTCTCCCAAGGGATATGCCCAGTGATGGGTGATATTAGTACCTGAGAGAGATTGAAGCAAGAGAGAAGGAAATTTTCAAAAGGAAAATGGTGGCAATTCTTTAGTGTAGAAGGCTTCCAGATGTTTGGTTCAGCTATTTAACTCTTTCCTTGCACTGAACAGATGGAATGGAAAATCTGTAAGGATCTAGAGAATCTTTACCTGGTCTTTCTTGAGAAATAGTGACCTGAAGTGGAGGGTGAGAATTTCATTTATCTGTTCTTCCTGTCTGTGCCTCCTTACACTCCCTCCTTGTGCCATCCTCAACCTCTGTGACATGGAGAAAAAAAGTAGGAGAGTACTAGGCTGATTTTAGGAAGCAGGCTATCTGCCAAAACAACTAATACTTGCAGATGTAACTTACATACATTCTCATACATACATTCTCAGAACTAATGATTCATCTTTCAAGTATTTTTTATTTGTTTTCTTCATTCTTTTAATAAAACTTTACTATGTAATATTGTGAATTGATGGTTTACAAACTAAAAGCTGATCTTAGTAGGAAGGTTGGAATGGAATGCCATTGTCTCTGGTCTCCAAGTAAACTTCTGAGTAAAAAGTAAGAAAATCTCCTGCACCCAGGTCCTATGAATTATAAATGCAATCTCTCACAAGGAATGGAAGATTATCTTTACTTCTGTTCTGTCTTATCTTTTCTCCTTTCCTAGTCTTAGTCCTATGTAAACTTCAAACTGGATGAGAACTTTGACGTTGCCTAATTCAATGCTTTCACATAATCACAAGATCATAGATTTACAGTTGTAAGAAACCTTCCAACCCATCAATTCCAATCACTTCATTTGATAAATGAAGAAATTGAGAACCAGGGAATTTTGGTCACTTGTCCAAGGTCAGATGGTAATTAAATAATAGAGTAATATTCCATACACAGAATTACACAGTCATAGCATCAGGTCTTACACACATTTGTGGACCCTCTCTTTGTCTCCACATTATGCAAGAACTTTTAAAATTTATTCCATCCACCTATATCACTCCAGCTAATGTTTCATTATCGAAATACAATTGCTTCTAGGAAATATTCCCTCATTTCTAAAGAGTTCAATATCTTGTTCACAATCTTTTGCTCTAACCCCATTCTCCAACCTCATCTCTGTCCTGGACTCAAACTTATTGCAATCTGTGTCTTTGGCTTGTTCTCTTAACTATTTGACAATAGGGCACAGAGGTGATGGTGATACTAAGTCAAGGAGAGTAAATGGAAACACAAAGGTTGATGAGCTCCATTTTTCTTTCCCCTGGAGTCTACTCACAAAGGGGCAAGAGTCACTGAGAGAAAATAGGGAAATAATGAGATCAGTGTACATGTGTATGGATCTGTGCTACTCTTTTTTTCCTTCCATTATCCTTAAGGAAGATTTCTTATCTTGCCTTGCAGTAAGGCACAGGAAATATAACCTGCTCCATGGCAATTGGGCTGAGTAACCTGGAGACAGAGACATACTTGTTGCCAGATTGGGAATGAGGAACAGAAAGCCATTGAAGGTGAACTATGACTTTCAGGTTGACATTTGAGTGAGTAGTAGCTGACTGAGATTGGGAAATGTTTGACAGAGACTTGGGCTGTAAGCTGCAATGGTGACTTGTATTTAGTGACCAGGACCAGAGAAAAGAGAGAGTAGAAAATAGATATGGATATAATTTAGACTCTAGGGAAGCAGTTAATGGTGCACTTTAAAGAGAGAAGTTCCTTCATGTTTCAAAAAATTGTAAATTTTGGTAAACCATGGTTTATTGAGGTACCATAAAACTAATTTCCCTGTTTTTCCTTGTTCATACTCTAATAATATATGGTTTTGGGGGCAATGGGAGAAGTGTCCCAGGTATTATGTCTTTATGTCTGTCTGTTTATCTGTCTGTCTGTCTGTCTGTCTCTCCACCTCTCTCAATTCCATTATATTGTAGCAACTTTCATTACTCCAAAAAGACATATCTTTAGCAGGTCTGGAATGAATAATTTCCATGGTATCAAAACTATAATTCATATTGGAAGATTTCTCTCTTTTCAGATTGTTGCTTTACAAACTAAACCTAAAGAACTAGTGGGATGGCTAAGAGAAAACTTTTAGTTATGCAGGAATGCTTACCATTTTTTGGTGTTTATTTTGCACTATGTTCAATATACATGTGACCACAGAATTTTAGTTTCTGCCTTGTAAATGGAATCCATCAATGACTGATAGAAGAGAAAACAGATTTAGGCAGGGTCTAGAGTCCCAGAAAATACATATTCATCTTTGTTATATGCTGAGCAATTTTCCTGGTCATACTTCAGCTAAATTCAGGATCTGGTCCAGCTGGATTTAATGCAACCACGGATCCTGCACTTGTGACCCACATAGATATACACACCCTCTAGTGGTCAGAAAGGATAAGAGGAAATTATTGTTATTTGGCTAAGTGATGGAATGGTGTTAGAAAGACCCAAGTTCAAATCCAGCCTCAGACATTTATTCATTTTGTGACTCCAGGAAAATTAACTAAATTGTGTCTATCTCAGTTTCCTCAACTATAAAATGGGTATCATAATACCTGGGGAGTTGTTAGGATCATATGAGAAAGTACTTGTAAAATGTTTCTCAAGTGCCTGAGAAAGAGTAGGTGCTTAAATACTTATTCCCTTCCCTATACTACTGGTTTGATGACTCAAGATATTTTTTACCCGGTGGTCAAATTAAATATTTTTCTGCTCTAGGGGACAATTAACCATAGAAAAAATATTTTCCTTTAGGCTTAAACAAGGATATATATGAATATATTTGACTGCTAAAGTGGCAATGCTACTGCTAAAGTGCACCGGTTTTCTTGTGTGATAGAGACAAAACAACATAGCCAGTCCACAAGGGTCAAAATATATTATCTTGTGACCTCTGTCTCTCCTTCCTAGTTTCTTCTCCCTATTCATTTTTTCTGTTTTGTCCTCACTCTCCCCCCTTCACAGTCTCAGTCCTATAATTGAACAGTTCAACTATCCCAGTCTACATTTGAATATCTTGACTATTCACACTCTGCCAACCCTCAACTTATGTTCACCCCCATTATTCAACTTCTCTGCTCCTACTCCAATTCTGTTAAATATTACTGGAGGAAGTCATAATACCATGCAGACAAACCCCATTAGAAATTCTTATTATCTTCTCTTAACCAGGCCCTCATTGTCACATATCAATCGTTTTTTCTTCATCCCTGAATGACTCTCTATTACATTACCCCAAACAGATGTTCAAAACTTTCCTTTCTTTCAAGCTGCATATTTCTTTTCCAAAGCTCCCACTTAGCCAATGACCTTGTCTCCAAAATTACAGAAAAATTCCAGACAATTCATCCAAAGTACCTTCATCTCTTTTACCCATATCCTGAAATATTATGGCCCAAACCTATCTTCAATCTCTCCCTGAGTTCTGGATATCTCTATCTTAGCATCTTAAATTCAATGTGACCAAAATTAAATGACCCCTCCATGTTTCCTTATTTCTATCAAGGACATCACCATCTTCTGTTATCAAGATCTGTAACTTTACAGTCATCCTTAACTCTTCCCTTTCCCTTGAAACTTAAATTAAATTAATTGCAGAGCCTTATTGATTCTACCTCTATCCATCTTCTCTTTACTCATATGGTCACCAACTGGGTCTGATCCTCTGTTTGTTTCTTATTAGTCTCTCTGCTTCCATTAGGATATCCATTTCCAAAAACATACTTCACACAGCTCCCAAAATAATCTTCCTAAAGTTTGAGCATGTCAACTCCATGAAAGAACTTACCTAGGCTCCCTATTACTTCTAATGAAAAATATGAACTTTTAAGGTTGGAATTTAAGGCTTGCTACAATTTTGTCCCATATTTTATTTCCAGGTTTGTTTCACTTTTACTCCACTTCAAACACCCCATACATCTCAAACCAAACTATATTACTATCTATTGCCTGTCCTTGGCATTCTATGCCCTGTCTATGTCTACACTCTCTGAATCTTTGTGTTTCAGAATCCTTAGCTTGCTTCAATGTTGAACTCAGGTTCCACTTTCCCATTGAATCTTTTCTTGAATTTACTTCTTCTTCAAGTGGTAGGCTATTTCCCTCTTCATTTCCCTCCCTATTTCAAATTAACTTATTGATATATAGTTGCATCCAACTGTATATATAAACTCCAAGATGGAGATCATCAAATTTCTTTTTGGTTTTCCCAGAGCTAGCACAGTGTGTATAATTGTTAAAATATGGACACTTAGGGGAGGGATGGTAAGAAGATATTGACTTGTAATTTCAAATAGAGAACTTGATGAGGAATCTCATTTCCACCCAGGTAAATCCTTGATTCCCATGAACATAGAGTCTTACAGAGTTTCTTAGAGCCCCAAGAGACAAATAGCATCCATCTACTAATGGTATCAACTCAAAGTCAAGAAGACCTGGGGTCAAGACCTACCTTTTACAAATACTTACTGTGTGACTGACTAAATCACTTAACCTCTGGGTGCCTTGCATGTTATAATTGTTTGCTGAATTGAAATACTCTTCCATTTTATTCGCTAGGCTGCTTGAATAGAGAAGCTGAGATTTCTTATATTGTGACTTCATTGTATTCAGGAAAAGATGAGGCTCATAAGATGTCTTCAAAACCTAGTCAATTGAATATTGGAAATGTATTCTGAAACTACAACCAGGAATCCTGGCATTTCTGTTGGACTCCTGAGAATATGTCCCCTGTTTCTCTGAATTCCTTATAGGCTACATAGCATTACTGACATTTAAATATTTCTCATTAGTATCTTCCCAGGAACTTTTAGGAGGGAACACAAAATTGTTCCCTATTGCTGTTTTGTAGTTGGTGGTAATTTTGGCAAATGACAAAATTCAATTTTTTTGCCCTCTTTTCTTAGCCTTTTATATTTTTATATTTTTTCCAGTTTAAATGTGTAGATATAATTTTAAATGATCATTTTCTGCCATTTTGTGATCTATGGCTCTTTCTCCCTTCCACTTTCCCCCTCCCTGGGATGAAATGTAATATGACATAGGTTGTATATGTGTTATCATGCAATATATTTTCATGTTCTTCATGTTTTCGAAGAAGACACATCATTCACATTAGTGAAAAATTCATGGAGGAAATGAAGTGAAGAATGATATGCTTCATTTTACATTCACACTTCATTGGTTCCTTCTGTGGTAGTAAATAGTCTAGCCTTTATTTAGAGGAAATGATTCCTTACTACTTTGCTATTCATCTTCCCACACACATATCTATTGCCCCAGGATTTCCCTCTTCTCCTATTAGTCCCACATTCTATAATCCTTTACTGTTTTGTCAATCACTTTCCTCATAATAACCTTGCAAGATATAGAACTCATATTATTACTGTTTTATGGAGGAGGAAACTGAAATGTTTTGTTTAAACCAGGATTCAAACCCAGACCATCTGATATGTGTTTAGTAGTCAATCTCTGACAGTATCCTGTCTGCTCTAAAGAAAGGATCTAAATCTGATAAATTCATCCTAAGGCATAAGAGGGCAACTTTTGGAAGGTGTGCACTGGGATATGCACAGGGTGGGATATTGACTTTACAAAAGTCGAATTTGCTAAATCTCCCAGTGGGTTAAGATGGAGGGAAGATCTAGTTATCTAGAAATTACTTATAAAGCTTAATATATTAGCTCTCCCATGATTTTCATTTGAAATACACTCACATGTGTGTGCACATATGTATGTATCTTTTGTGATCCATGTCTCTTCCTTCCTCCCACCTATCCCCAATCCCTGATATGAAACATAATATTGTGTAAGTTGTACATGTGTTATCATGTAATATATACATATATTTCCATATTCATCATGTTATAAAAGAAGACAAATATCACTTTTAGTAGAGAAAAATTCATGGAGGAAATAAAGTGGAGAATTGTTTCAATATGCATTTTATGTAGATTTTATATATATATATATGTACACATATATATATATATATATCAACCATAAAGATATCTATTCTTCAGGAACTTGATTTCATTAGAATATTGGACCTCAGATGTCACAATACTTTCTACAGATGCAAGTCAGAAAATCTTCCTTTGTCTCATATCTCTAAGTTATCTTAGAATTCTTCCTGGGACACAGAGACTGACTCTACTCCTTAAGAGAATGAATCACTAATGGTGGTGTTTTCCTGGTTGTATACATTTTGAAGAGAGGGTGAAGCCAGAATTTTGAGGAATGTAGCAATGTTTCCTTGATGTCTTTAAAATGATACCATATATAAATCCATCTCTGCCTATGATAAAGCAGGCCTTGGATGTACTTTTATTTTCATTAGCAGGTGATATTTACCCTGTGATGGCATCAAATCAGTCTTCAGTTCCTATGCCTAGAGCTTTGTGTCATGTACAAGAAAGGCATGCTGTTCAAAAGTTACCTAGCCAGAAAAGCTGCTTAACTGGCACATTTTGATCATCAGCATGAGGTGCTAGAAGAAATGGCTTCTGCTTTGAATATGTTGATGCATGTGGCATTTTTATCCTCCCTTCCACCCACCCTAAACATATACATATGCACGCATGCACACACACACGCGCACACACACACACACACACACACACACATAGGGATTTTTGCTTACTTTAGGTGCTGTTGCTTTCTTATATATAATAAAGATTCTTTAAGTCTTAATTCTTCCTACCTGGACTCAGGCCAGAGGTGAGTCTCTTGAGGGGTGCGAATGGGGCAAAAGATAGTGAGGTTGCATCTGTTGAAGCATTTTCAGGTTAACAAGTCATAGAAAATAAACCATTTTTATCTCATGTTTCCTCTTTCATTTTGTATATCTATATTTTAAGGCATGCATTATCTGAGACCTGCTTCAAGGGAACAACCAACTACACAACTTGCCCATTCAAATATGCCCCCTTATATCCTGGGTATGTTACACCTGTTAGTGCTGTAGGTGGGTATCAGTAAATGGATTGATTTGAAGATATCTAGGCTAGGAGAAGAAAGGGAGGGGCAAACAAGGAGTGAGATGGTTGCAACCTTTTATTTTAATAGATTCTGAGAAGTAAATTTTCAGACAGAAGAGATTTCCACTTGGAAATGAGCAGTTTCCTTCATAAAAAGGTGATTGGATTCTTACCTAGGCAGAAAGAAGGATGCCTTCAAAGTGTTTTTCAAAGTTCTGAGTTCCTTCTTTTTAATGTCTTTTCTCACTAGCCACCCCAGGATCTACAATACACTCTTCTTTGGATAAGTCCATTTCAGGTTCCAATTTAGATTTATTTGGGTTATCTGTGACAAATAGTTAAGTTGGCCATAGCTATTGAATTCTTCTCTTGAATTAATTTGTCATAATAGTAAATAATTTACTTCAATGCAGTGTAGGTAAGTTGAGGAAAACAGTTAGGAATAGCCCTGGATGTAGGACTTTTCTTTGTAAGGGTCTAATGTGAGGTATTTGAAGCAGTATAATGACATTTGCTACCTGCTACTTAGGAGAGAGATATAGAAAAGAAAGAGAAGTGGAGTGTGAAAATAAACCTGGAGCAGGAAGTGATTAACATTCATGCTAAAGTATAAATTGTTGACATCAGATCATTTCAGATCATTTCCAGGATCAGATTTTAATTGAGAGGTTGGTATGGGAGAGGAAGGACACAGAGAGAGAGAGAGAGAGAGANGATGAAATAGGAAGAAAGGGTAGACTACTATGGTCACATAACGAGAAAGGGGCAGAATGGGATCTAAACCTAGGTTTTGGCTTCTGATCTAGTTCTTTCACCTGCTCCATGATGCCTTTTACTTATGCTGATGCATTTAACAATATTCAATGTAACAAACACATATTAATCCCTCTTTATGTGGAAGTCATTATTCTAGGAATGAGGACGCAAAGTCAAAAACTAAATAATCTATGTTTCATATCCCTTAACTCTGTATAGAACAATAGAAACCCTGTTTGAAGAATAACTCCAAATGTCCACCTCCAGATAAGAATTGATAATTATTTAAAATAGTAAATGATAGAAACATGCATGACATATTATATATATATATATATGTACATATATATATATATATATTTTTCCCAAGATATATATAAATAACTTCCCAAGTTATAGATATATAAACTTCCCAAGACATCTCTGATTGATGAATACTAATGAGCAGGTAGTCCAACATTCATTCAGTCCCTCTCCAAATTCCTTAACTGATAATGTCTGAATCACCTGCCTAGTCCTAGGATTACAGTGAGTAGAAGAAGAAATCAGGTCCTACCAGGTTAAGAGTCACATTGTCCACCCACTTCATGTAGGTTTCAAGGACTTTGTCCTGCTGCCTACAAACACATCTGATCTAAGGTACTTCTTATTACCAGGTGGTTCAGAACCTACACTTCACTTTTCAATCACCCTAAAATAAAAGAATGTCTACAGTAAGTGATGTGAAAAACATTCCTTAAATTTTCTAGGAAGAAAGAACTGAAAGAAGTGGTTTGAAGGACAGATTCAAGCCTCAATTTTGAGCTTTGAAATTAGAAATAATTCCATATTAAAGATAGATCCTCTCGATACATATGTATCATTTTTGACAAATTCTAGCGTGGGGTGGAGAGGAAGGGTGGGAGATATTGTGGAACTTTAATGCAGCAAACCAAATAATTTTTAAAAAGAAGAGATTCCCAAGCTTTCTGGGTGCTTTTAGCATGCCCTTAATTTTTCCCCCTACAATATCCCTAGGTCAAAAGAAATACCTAACAATTTTATTTATTAAGGAGTTAATTCCAAATGACTTGACGTGTATTGATGTCTTAACAAATTTGTAGCCATTTTAAAATGATCCACATAAATTGAAAGAAAAAGCAATGCATTTATTTCATAATTTGTACCATAGTATTCTACTGATGTTAAATATTCAACTTCTCAAACCTAGGATTCATACTGTATACCTCCACCCTCAGTTCCTGTTCCATTTTGTTTCTTGCTCTGCATTTGATTTTAATCATAACAACCACCAAAAACCCAGATTTGCAAGGATGTCATTAGGTATGAGAAAAATGAAAATTGATTGGTAGAGCCAAATGTACAGGCAAATAAAATCTTGTCTTTAAGAAGACATTTTTAAGATGACATCAAATGAAAGGCAACTCCATCTAATGTGGAATTAGATACCTTGAGTTCAAAAAGTGTTTGACAGATGTAAAGTATCTCTGTATCAGAAAATGAAAACTAAAACAAATACTAACAAGTATCCCATGAAGCTCTTGTGAGTTCATTGTGGAGACCTGGGAAATCAGAGTAGAACTGGGGCTTAAATGAGCTTACATTCTTTTTTTAACTTAACCCCCTCCCCAAATTTTGCAAAACCAAACAAAACAAGCATTTCTGTATACAAAGAAAAAGAAGATAGTACACAAGTGAAGTCACAAATCTTCTATCTCTTTACTTTACTTTTCTTCATATCTACAAAATAAAGCCCATCCACAAATGACTTAGTCTCTCCCCACCCTCCCCACATCACAGAAAATATCATCAGGGAGATCAACATATACATATTCAGTAAGTTTTCCATGTTTAACCTTTCAGTTCGCTTTATGAAGATAACATTCACAGTTTATTCTTCTAGAATTAATTCTGTGGTTGTATATAGTGTTCTAGTTCTATTCTTTTCATTATTCTTTCTCTTATGTAATTCCAGTTTTTTTTTTCTTTTCTTAAATCAGTCTGTTCATTGTTTCTTATAGCACAATAACATTCCATCACAATCATACACCACAATCTTTTTAGCCATTCCCCAATTGATGGTCATCCCCTCAAATTCCAATTCTTTGTTACCACAAAAATAGCTATTATAAATATTTTGGGACATATGGAACATTATGGAACATATTTTGTAATATTTCTCTTCCTTTTTCTGTGATGTCCTTGGGAAACAGACCCAACAATGGTATTGCTAGGTTTATTATACACAGTTTTATAACAGAAAGAGCTTACATTCTATTGAAAGAATACAATATATTCATGGATATTAGATATAATCCAAGGATCAAGGCTCAGAAGCAATTAAGCAGCACAATGAATAGCGTACTATGTTTGGAGTCAGGAATATTTGAGTTACTAGCTGAATGACCCTCAGCAAGTCACTTAACAAATATCTGTCTCAATTTCCACAGCTATAAAATGGGTATATTATCACCTACTTCTCAAAGCTATTGTGAAGATTACATGGGATAAAATTGAAAAGTACTTAACACAATTTCTAGAACTTAATTAACACTTCTTTCCTTCCTTGCTTCCTTCCTTGCTTCCCTTCTTCCATCCTTGGTTCCTTTGTTCCTTCCTTCTTGAACTGACCTTTGGTAGAAGGGCCTAAAAATGTAAATATTTCTTTGACTCTTTATGTTCCCACCTAGAGATTTACTATAAGGAATCTTCTCCAGTACAGGTAAAAATATTCACTAGCCCCACCCATATATAGATCTCATGCTGGCATTTAATATAATAAGTATAGTTCAGCCTTGATTTTCCTCCATAGAAAATTTTAACAATATATTATATGCTCTCACAAATTATTAACAATACAGTTATTTTCTCTCCTCTTACTTCCAAATTTTCCACAGAGTTCTAAAGTCTTCCACACTCAGTGCCACCCAATGGTTTCCACACCCTTTGAAAGGGAACTGAATTTCATATTGGCAGATGGGCAAACACATGAATGTCTTCATGATTCCTTCTTTCCTATGCTGGCCTCTCAGACTATCAGCACTGTGCTGAGGTTTGGATGTCCCTAAGAAGAGAAAAATGCTAGTAAATTAGTCCATCTAACCCTCAAAATAACTTTAAAGAACTGGATTTTTTCAAAATAGAAACCTACTTAGTATTGTTTGACAGACAGCCCCCCACCTCTACATCTTTCTAGTAGATACACATTCTCTGAATAATTCTTTGTAATAGTAGAGTATATAACTGAGTTCTCTTGTTATGCTGTATTGCGGCTATGATCCTTTAAAGCAGCTGAGCCCAGCCCTGGGATCATCTGTTGGATTCTTTCTATTCTCTTCCCAGGAGTCATACTGCTCGGGAAATTGCCTTGACCCTACTAGCTTGGGATTACTAACAAAGCAACCCTTAAGGCTGGCCATGTCCAAGATGTCACACTACTGCTATTAGAAGACCAAATTCTGATTTTCTATTGCCCAGGAGGTCCATCTTCATGAATTAGGAGGCAGGAATTCAAAAATGCCATTCTCCAGGAGCCCACCTTTTAGATTTAGATAGGCAAAGACCTTTTTTATAATCACTAATGGGTATCATCCAATATTGGCCCATGACAAAATATATTGTTGGGATGAAGGAGATACAAAGTAGAACACAAAACAGGAAGCCAAAGACAAATGGATTGCTATGCTATGTTGAAGCACAGCAAATAGGACTTCTGCTATTTCTGACAAATAGTGAGATGCCAACACATTAGAAGATTCCCTGTCACCACGTGGCACTTTTGCTGGCACACCAGTTGGCCTGGCACCCATTCACTCTATTGGTGTACAACTTGAAAGGAAGAACACAGCAGTTTCAGAAGATAGAATAAGCACATCCTTGAGAGAAATGAGTCAGCTGAATGTATCGGGGCAAACAAACTTTTTTTTCAATTTCATGTTTCGCAGAATCACGAGTTTTGTGCTCATTCCTCAAAATATTGTAGGTTATCAAGATAAAGATACAATCGTTAGCATTTGAGATTTATGGAATTCATTTGGCTAGGAGGGATGGTCTACTTGTCACAGCAGAATGAATCAAACACAGCTCTTAGGAGAGGAATATGCAAGCCCGTTTGTTTGAAACTGTAATGGCACCCTATGGCAATGATGGAATCAATGCAACTCTTTTTTTAGAATTCTTATGCATAATGCTTAATTAGTTTATATATATACATACATATATATATATATATAGATATATAAATAAGTCTTTGTGTTAATGGTATAAAAGTGTACCTTCTGCAAGCCAATAGAAACAACCCAAAATTAAACAACATATAATAATTTAAAGAAATCCTTGGTAAGAAATCTTGAGGATATAAGATTTTTTTTCAATATTTGAGAGTTATTGTATGCTGATTTAACTCATTTGAGGAGGAAAAGCAGGCTTTACTTCTTGTAATAAGTAGACATACTCTAAAGCACTTGAATAGTTAGAAAACCCTCAGCTGTCCTACTGGGTCAGATATTTAGAAGCCAATTTAAGTTGGGCGAATGCCACAACCTCTCAACTTTAGTTTCTTACTCTGTAATAGGGGGATACTAATAGCATCTACCTTACAAGATAAGACAATATATGTCAAAGTACTTTGCAAACCTTAAAGTGATATAGATAGATAGATAGATTGATAGATGATAGATAGATAGATAGATAGATATGTTCACCATTCCAAAAAAAACTCATTTCATTCTTGCCTCTCCCCCCACCCCATCTTTCTCTTTCTTATTATTCTTTTGACTCCTTTCATTCTCCCACTTTAAGGATTTGTGAAAGCAGATAGTCTTTGGAAGTTGCATTTGCTTTCTGCTCTATCTAAGAGGTAACCATGAAGTAGCATTTGGAGAGTTAACATTGGAAGCCAGGAAGAAGTGGGTTCAAGTTGAGGACTCTGACACATACCGACTGAGGGAGGAATCTCTTTATGATTATAAATTGCAGACAAGGTGCTGTCTCTCTTGTTGAAAGGAGTTTCCTAACAGCAAAATTCCTTCTTCCAATGAAATCACAGTTCTAGTCTGGATCCTTATCTGTCATTTACAGTTTAGTATGCCATCTTCATTTGCCACCATCTACTCCACTTAGTTCCAACTCCATCCCTATCATCACAACATCTTACTCTTTGCTCTGATAAGCTCATTACCTGCAAATATCATCAAGGAGGCTACTTCAGCTTTGTTACTCACTTCATCTCTTCCCCCTTGTTTTTTTTTTCTGCCTCCCTGATTAAAGGGCCAGACGGTGAAGCAAAGAATTCCTCTGATAGCATACCTTCCTACAGTGGTCAAAATCCTAGACATCTTTTCTTTCTCTGTTTGGTTTTAACTTAATTATCATCATTGGATATCCTCTGGTACTCCCTTGTTCTCAATTTCATTTTGTATATTGTCTTCTCCTGTTATATGTAAGCTATATGAGGGCATCAACTCTCTTTTTCTTATCTGCATCTTAGCACTCAGCACAATTCCTGGTTCATGTAGCTACTTAGCAAATGTTCTTCATAAATATTTATAATAGCTGTATCTGAGATAAATTTTTCTATCAAAATTCTGAGGAATTTGGAGATGGGAGATGAGAAGTGGCCATCAACCAGATTGCCATAGACAGCCAAAAAGGGATTTCTAGAATACCACCCTCATTTTACAGATGGGAAAACTGAAGCCTCAAACAGTTAAAGGATTTGTTTAAAATCACATAATTGACTACTCCATGAGAAATAGAGTTCGATTTTGAATCCAGGTCCTTTGTCTCCAAATTTAGGTCTCTTTCCATTAGAGTACATTTCCTTTATGGGAGAAGTTGGAGGCTCAGAAAACAAACAACCCTCCCTTCATAGTTTACTGAGAACCATCCCTGTTGTGTAAGAGGTATATTTTCTTCTTGTTTTGGGTGGGGAACAGTAGGCTTAATAACATACTATGCAGAAATGTGTTAAAGTTTGATGAAGAGGAGTACTAGAGTGTTTCTGTGTTATGGAGGCTAATTATTTTCTTTGAAGCCCTTGCATTTTGTTTCCAAATGAAAGCTATAGAATGAATCTAAAAGAGAGGCTAATTGGCAGCTAATTGGAACAGCTAGATCACCTAGTGCACCAGGCCTGGGGTCCTGAGACTCATCTTCCTGAGTTCAAGTCCAGCCTCAGATACATATTATCTGTGTGACTGTGTACCATCTGGTTCACAGGAGATACTTAATAAATGCTTGTGTCTTTCTTCCTTATAACTCTTACAGTGTTTTGTGTTTCTTTGTACCCTCAGAACTTAAGCATAGTATCTTTCAAATAGTAAAAGAAATTAAGAAATACTTATTGATTGACTAACATTATATTAGTCTATGAGTTGGATGAGAATATCTGAATTCAAGATTTGGCTCTCTCTGTGTCATATCTTTGTTGATTGTAGAGACTTGAGAAAACTTTAGTGAGGAAGATTAAAGAAAAAAGAAGGAGTAGAGATCCCCAACTCCCAATACCCCTCAGGCTCTGATTGTTAAACATTTAACAGCACACCCCGTATTATCTTTTTAAAGAATGATTGAGCTCAGCAAGAGTGTGCTTAGGGAATGAAGTCATTATCAGACTGGAGACCTGGTGCCTGGAGACTAATAACGATAACAACAGCAACAGCAATAAGAACAGGCGTTTATATAATGCTTTAAGAACTGCAAATTGTTTGACATCTATTATTTCATTCTGTCTCATCCAAAATTTCAAACATATTGAGAGTGAGAAGATTATTTGAGTCTCCCAACAAAACACCCTGTTTACAAGTGGTTATCCAATCACCACCAATGATACCTAGCTCTAATTGCTAGGAAGTATTCCCTGATATCAAGTATATAAATGCACCTATTTGAAAGAAACTTCCAGAACAGCTTTATCTCCCTGGAATCATCTCTTCTATCAGTTAAATACGCCCAGTTATTTTACTGTTCTTATAAATATGGAGCAAACTCTAATCAACTGACCTGGTCACTTTTCTTTGGAAACTTAATCATATCAGTGTTTTCCCTAAGTATCAAAAACAATTCTCTAGGAGTTGCCTTGGCAAGTCACAGTATATTATATTATTTCTGCTACTTAAATCCTAGAAACTATTCCTCTCCAAATGTAGCCTAAGATCTTATGAAGCTTTTTTTAATTGTTATTTTCATATTACTTAGCCTAACATATTAAATTTGTAGACCACTAAAACTTGAAGATCTTTTCAGAGTTATTTCTAACTGTGCCTTCCTATCCTTGTATTTGTAAAGTTGATTTTTTGAACCCCAGTGTAAGACTTTACATTTATTGCCACTCATTTTCTATTATATTTTCTTATATTATATTTGTTATATTATATTATATTTTTCTTTCTTGCTGACTTTCTTATTATATTCAGTCCAGTGTTCTAGAATGTTAAGATCCTTTAGTATCCTCACTATCTTATCCAATGTGTTATCTGAAAAGAGAAATAGAAAAAGTCAAATTGGTTAAGTCTAAGCTAAAAATCACTGGTCACGCTACTGGAAAACTCTTGCCAATTTGGTATCAAAATGCTAATAACTACACAATAGCCAGTTCTGAACTCATGTAATTGTGATACATTCTTTAGTAAACAGCTTGCCATATTTTCCATGGGAATAGTAAGTAGCCACATTATGAAATATTTTGGTTAAATATAGCTAAATTTTATCTACAACATCTCCCTTGTCTACCAGAATCAAGAAAAGAACTAAGTTAAGTACTGTACTTAACAATTAAACAATTCTGTTTTCCCTTTTTCATTAGTTATCTTCACCCATACAACTCAGGTCCAATTTCTTCCTTTTTTCCCTTTCCTATCTCTTAAATATGAAATAAATGCTTTTTTGTCCATAGCTTTTTTTTTAGTTTCATTTTATCCTGAATTTTAGTACTCCTGATGCTATATGTATAGGATCATAAGTCAAGCTTTCGTGTTAATTGTCTATTATTTTCCCCTTAATAGTTTACAAATATTTAAAAATTTATTTTATTTTATTATTTATTTAAACAGTACATATTATGACATATTACCTGTTAATATTAAATTATGTACACATATTAAATGTTTAAATTAATGTTATTAAAATATTAAATTATTAAATTATTTAATTTATTAATTTAAGTTTTAATTGAATCAAGAGCTCCTTGTATATCCACATTTCTTATCACTCATTCTTATTGCTTCTTTTAAAACACTTGTCCACCAAAGACACATATATGTATATATGTATACTATATATTACATGTGTCATAAAATAAGGAGACATATACATATGTACATGTGATTATATGAATGAATATAAATATGGTTATACATTAAACAACATACCTCTAATAACATCTTATCAATTATTTACTATTTACAAGTTACTTTTACAAATATATTGCACTTATATCCCACTTGTGTCTTTTGAGTACTCTGTGGTTGTTTTTTTTTTTAATTTTAATTTTTCTGATATCATAGTGTTATAGTATTCTCTACCACATTGAAAGTGGAAGAATATTGAATGTTTATTGTTTTAAAGAAATGAGTTTTTTGAAGTGATAAACAATCTGCCAAAGGCTATCCAGCTCGGTCTTATCCTTATTGTTTTTGCCCAAATGATGATTTTATGTAGAATATCTCCAACCATTTATTATAATTATATGCTCAGCAATAGATGCTATGTAAATCTAAAAGTTAACTGATGTTTAAACCAATAGTCAGTTCAGTTTTTATTATACACCAGTGATTCCCAAAATGGGTGCCACCGCCCCCTGGTGGGTGCTGCAGCAATCCGGGGAAGCGGTGATGGCCACAGGTGCATTTGGGGCCGGTGAATAACTGTAAGGGGGCTTTGATAGTATGTGACAGGGGGTGCTAAGTAATATTTTTTTCTGGAAAGGGGGCGGTAGGCCAAAAAAGTTTGGGAACCGCTGTATAGACCTTCCTCTTATATTGCTGCATTAGTATGTGGGCAACTTTATCTCAATACTCTAATTTATAAAAATTCAGCATATGGGGTCCCCTCTAGAGGACAGTGGTTGGGCTATATGTATAGAATAGAGCTCAAGGTCCCTGATTTGTGATTTCTTGTGTTGAAAAGCATTTTTAAAATTATAAGATTGAAACTTTTTGATAGGTTTGGTTAAATCTACATAGAAACTTGGGCCTCATCTTGAGTAAATGTGGCTCAAGTGATACTTATTCTATTATTTTGACTCAGAATTTAAGTCAACTGAAGAATAAAATTAGAATCCCATTACATGATGATCATGTGAATATACCATTTGACAACCATAGTATGAGTGTTATACATAGTGACCATATTTAATAATTAAGCCTTTTTAAGCTGAAAATTACATTATTAATTTTTCTATAACTAATAAAAGTAATTTGAACTTTGGATATACTTAACAGTCTCCCTTCTACTTTCCAAAATAGAAATTGAAGCTGTGTTATAGAAGGACAAAGATAGTAAAGTGTGTGTGTGTGTGTGTGTGTGTGTGTGTGTGTGTGTGTGTGTGTGTGTGTGTGTGTATGTGTGTGCACATGAACAAGTACTGGTGACAGTAGGGAGATTTAGTAGAGGAAGAGATGAAAAGAAGCAAATTTAGGTTCAATGTAATGGAAAAAATGTCTTTGTAATTTCATCTGTCTAAAAGGAGTAGTCTGTGTCAAGAGTTTCCCCTCTGTTGAGGTTTTTAATCAGAGACTGAACAACCATGACCAACTGTCAGGTATGTTGTAGTAAGGATTAATTTTCATGTATGAGCTGTTACAGATCACCTCTGAGGCCCTTCTTCTGACTCTAATATCGCAAACCTATGACTCTGTGAAATGGTCTTAGAGAGCTAAGAAAAATAGAAATATACAAAGGATCTTCTGCCCTTTAAACATGAGTCCCATCCTTAGTCTTCTTCTCTATATTCTGTCCCCTTTTGAGAATTTCATCTATTTTTATATTTTCTAATCAACATTTTACAGAGACTTTGAAATCTGCATTTGCACCACAACTTTCTCATCATAACTCCAGATTTATGTATTCAAGCTGCCTGCTTAATATCTTCATGTAGATATTTTCTTTCTTTTTTAAATTACACATATTTAAAACTAAGCTTATTATCTTCCTACTCCTCCCTCTGCCACAAAATACTTACCTTTTTTCCAAATTCTTTACTTATGTTACTAATACCACCATCTTCCCAGTTGTTCAAATTCCTGATTTCTGAATCATTTTATACTCTTTACACTTTTTAACTTTATACATCCAATCTCATATTAATTCCAATGGATATTCCCTCTGAAATATTTATTATATCAATCCCTTCCACTCAACTTCCATTGTAACCACTCTTACCAGTCTCTCATCTATTCTTATTTACAGTAACTATTCAAATAGTCTCATGAGTAGTCTTCCTAACACTCTCCTATTGCTTCTTCAACCATTCTTTACACTATTGATCAATTATTCTTCATAATGAATTAATATAATAATATCTCTAATCCTGGGCTAATATTTATTTTAAAATTCCAGATCTAGAGAAAAATTTCAGTGGGTCTCTGAACTCAGATATGGGGAAAATATTACATCTCTATTTTCACTAAAATCCAAATGAAATTAAGCATTTCCTTCAATCATGAATTTAAAAAATGAACATTAGTCTGAGAAGGGGATCCACATCACAAAAGTGATTAAGAATTTTTATGTTATATCTTCTTTATATTTAGAACTGAGAGACCTTAGAGATTATCTAGTCCAGGACTCTCATTCTACAGACAAGAAACTTGAGGTCCAGAAAGGTATTGATTTCCTCTACGTCATGCAGGAAATAACAAAGCCAAGATTCAAACTCAGACCCTCTGTTGCCAGGTCCAGTGCCCTTTTCATTAAATCCTATGTGGTCCCTCTACCGGTGCTATTGAAATGATGCCTGGTTTCCTACTAAAGAAAGCATAAAGTTCAGATCTTGACATTCAAGGTTCTAAAAGCTACTTTTCAAAGGTGGTCCCTTTAAACAGTAGTAAAAATTACTCTTCTAATAGTTTTATCTTCCCTTCTGCCCGTAACCTATTTTTATCCTGTCCTTTCTTTACCTATGCTCTTGTCATCTCATATACCTGCAACAAACTCCTCCACATCACTCTCTTTTCGATTCTCTTTGTTAAATACCTCTTATTTGAATTTATTTTGCATTTTCTTATATTTTAGATATTGGAATATGCCTTTCTTAATGCCCATTAGATTATCTGCTTCTTGTAAGCATGAACGAACATCTAATTTAATATCCTAATCATCTACCATAATATATTAGAAATAATATTTACTTAAGAAATGTTCTTTGAATGAGTGAATGAATGACTAGTGTAGCAGTTATATAGTTTAACTTTGAGGTCCTGTAGCAAAATTTTTGTGAATGTTTTCTTGCCACTACCTCCTTTTATAGTACTATTCCTATTTCCATAGGGGAAAAAACATTTCTCTTTCAATCTCTTTTTCAAATTATAGAATATTAGGGCAAGAAGGATCTTTGAAATCATGTAACAGTTGATATTACGTGTATGTAATGACACATTAATGCACATGACAACACATATAGACATACATTCTTTTAAAGATCAAAAGACACTGTTTATACATTATCTCATTTGATCATCACAATGGCCTTGAGTTAAGTACTACAGGTATGGAAACTGAGGTTGTAAGAGGCTGAATGTCAGAAACCAGATTTGAATCTAGGCCTCCCCTGCATTTAGGTCTCCTTCCTCTTCAAGGTCTATGTTGTTCAGTCATCTCATTTTAGAGAGAAAAAAATTGAGATCTGGACAAAGTGATCAGATAGCCAATAAATCTACATAGTTGAAGCAAGGGGAAGAATGACAGAGTGGATAATAGGCTAGCTTTAGATTTAGGAAGACCCAGATTTAAGTGCTACCTCCCCAACCCAGCTGTATCTGAAACTCACCTCACTGCTTCAGGAAATAAAATTAAAAGACGTTTCAAATATGTTGCCAATATACATGTGTCAAGAGCATTTCACACCAAGGAGTTCTCTATGGTCAAATCCATGGGTCCAAAAAGAACATAGCAATAGAAGTAAAACACCATCCCTAGCCATTAACTCCAGTCTTCTTTCAATTTTCTGTGATCTCTAGGACCTTGTCATTCCAACTTATCAAATAGATTTCACTCCAAACCAGTCACAACAACATCTATTGAATTCATACTGTGTGAAAATTCAGGTCACTGGGCATTCCAGGAATCAGTCCTGACTTTGCTCTTTGAATTCCCATTCCATCCCCGAATGTGGGATGTTTAAAGACTATATCTATCTATCTATCTATCTATCTATCTATCTATCTATCTATCTATCATCTATCTATCTACCTACTCATCCATCCACCTATCCATCTATCTATCTATCTATCTATCTATCTATCTATCTATCTATCTATCTATCTATCTGCAGTTGAAGCCATAGTGCCTCACCAGCATAACGACCATCAAAACAGAAAATAGATGATTCACCATCTATGCTCTCTGTCCTCTCAGAATATATAAATGCTATGCCCTTAACAAAATTCCATACATTATAATACTCAGCACTGATGGGTCAGAGTATAAACAGAGAGATGTGTTACAAGTTATAATAATATTGTCATTTGATGGATGGATTTGATTGAAATGTCTAATTTATATTAATTGAACAAATAATCTGCTAGAAAGGATAAGTAGTCTTGAAAATATTATTTTAGAATTGAAAGGGACTTTAAGGATATCTTATCCAATAATGTCATTTAATGGAGAGGAAATGGAGGAGCAGAGAGAGCAATTAATTTCCCAATGTCAAAATAAGTTAGAGTTAGAATTTAAATTAAGCAAGTAGATGCATAGAAATTGTGATTCAGAATAAAATCACCTGAGTTCAAATCCTTCTTCAAGCATATCCTAGATATATAAGAAATCGAACAAGTTACTTCAACTTTCTGCAAATGTTTGCTCCTCCTCCCAAAATAGAGATGCTGATAATTTCACAGGGTTCTTTTTGAGGATCAAATGAGATAACATGTTAAAGCACTTTGCAAACAATAAAGTGCTACACAAATTCTATCATCAATAAAGTGATAATAATTATTAACTCAAAATTTAAGGATTTTTCTACACTCCTGATGACAAACCTATGACATGCGTGTCAGCACTGACATGTGTAGCCATTTTCAATGACACACATACAGAGAAATATGGGGCCACATGCCGAGGATGAAATATTTGCTATAGTGTAGTGTAGACACTCTGTGTGAGAGGGCTGTAGGCCAAAACAACTGTCACTAAGCAGGTAAGTTAAATAATTAGTTTTTGGTATATTAAGTACAGTTATATATTACAATTATACATTTTTGTTTTTTAAAGTATAAATATCATGAAATTATGTTTTTTTTTCCTCAAAGTGACACACCACCCAAGTTGTACTCGTTTTTTTGGCAAATTTTGACATACCAAGTTCAAAAGGTTGCCCATCACTGTTCTACACCATGCTGTTCTCATAGTCTTTAAACACTGAAGAAAATAGAGAACTGCAACCCAGTCTTATTTTCAGTGCATTTTTTGTTTCTTGGACTTTATTTTTGGAAAGCCAAAGGACAGAATAGCATCATCACTATTTAAATTGGGGATAATACCTATCAATTCTATGTATTGCCTCTAATAGAATTGTGAGGCTAGACTTAAAATTCAGGGAAAAACCTAATGTAGGGACCAGAGATGCTAGAGTTTATGAGTGTTATGAAGTCTTGACCTCTTTGACAAGTATTCATGGGTTCATCTCCAGAACTCAGGATTAAGATGTAGGACTTCTACAGCTGGAACAAAGGCCTACAATTGGTCCATGGAGATCAAGGCATGGGCCACATGTTTATCTTACCTATTCTTGGAGATCATTTAGTGATTTTTTTCTTTCAATGAATGATTATTGAAGACTTACTATATATTTAAAGCACCAGAATTATAGAACACAATCTGAATAGACTGTAGCAAAGAAAGTAAAGGAATTTCCAGTGATTAAGGTTAATCTTACAGGATATGAAAACTAAGTCATGAAGGTGAGAACATTCTCCATTTAAGCTATATCTCCAGTAATCATGGACCTTCCTATATTTAGCATAAAATAGAATCATGAAGCTTAGAGTGATCCCAGAGAAAGTCTCTTGGAAGTTTACTTCCTTTTAATTTTTAACCAAGATTCTGTAATCCAATATTTCAATGAATCTGTTATCTCATTAATGTGAATATTCCATTAAATGATTCAGATTGGCACCTACTCATGAGACAGTGGATACCTACAGTAATACAAATCCATATCTTCCCATACATTCATTACAAGGGGTCCATCCAATGCATTTAGCCCCTCTTTTAGGGTCTCAGCAAATCAGTTATCTTTCTTTTATACAATGGCCTTTTAAATATTTGAAGATAGCAATTTTATCCCTGATCAGTCTTTCCTTTTCCATATCCCTTCAGTTCTTTCAACAAATCCTCTTTTGGTATGATTTCGACTTCTCTTTCCACTCTTGTTTCCCTCCTCTAAATTCAGTTTGTTTACTTTTACTTTCCTAAAATGGCACCCATAAATAAACTTGTTTTAAATGAATAAAATTTCATAAATATTTCTCATTATGATCCAGATATGATCTGATCATATTAGGTTATGGGGTAATTATGATCTCTCTCTTCAGTGTATGATTCTACAATCCTATTAATGAAGTCTACAGTTACATTGAAACAGAATTTTATAGTAGATAGTGTTGGTCTCAGAGTTATGAGGATCTGGGTTCAAATGTCAATTCTAACACACATTTGTCTGTGCCACACTGGGCAAATATCTTGGGCTTTTAGTACTCCCAACCAGCTCTGAGAATAGAAGGTGAGGAACACTGATTGATCTGCATTGATATAGATAGTTCTATACCTAGGAGGACTATATAAATCATCACATCAAGTAAACAAGCATTTATTAACCAAAAATAAACCACAGCTCTTTAGACCTCTATAATACATTTGCTTCACGTTGATCTTTTGGGTCTTTTCCATATGAATTCTTCTCTATCCTTGCATCCCCCTGTCCCATTCTACATCTGGAGAGTTTACATTTTGATTGCAAGTATAGGTCTTGACATTTATACTTCTCAAATTTTGTTTGCTTTAGCAATTTGTTTCTAGTGTGCAATCTTTGTCTTTATCTAGGTCATAGATAAAAATGCTGAACTGAGTTGGATTATAAAAGAACATGTATTCCTCCGTAGGCTGGTAGAATCAGCGTAGGAACAATTGGGGAAGATGGAACAATGAATAATTTGTTGTTTGTGACTTCATCATGAATTAAATTAGGCATGGCTTGAATAAACTTGGGGAAGCCCTTCATGTTCTAGGATGCTCTGAATATCCTTTTCTCAGATAGACTTCCTTCACTTTGTCTTTAATAAGAAAATGAGAAGCATGGCTTGTGGATTATCTAGCATATCAGATTTCTCATGGGCACCAACTGTTATTTAGTGACCCACATGTCTCCCCTACCTTGGCTGTGCTGAATTAGGCATATTGATTCTCCCGTTCCCAGACACATAAGCCTCATAACAATAGTAAGCCAGTGAGTGTTCAGCTGCACTTTGTATTGCAGTCCAGTTGTTTATGGTGCCAGTGTGTGCTGATGTTGGACGGTGAGAAATCAAAGGCACTGTCACTATGGAATTGAGCTGCCATTATCCAGGCAACTTCATTAGCAGCCTCCCACCTCATGGATAATTAGTACAGTATTAGCTCTCTGGCTTCTGGAGTCCGAGTGTTTCCATCTGAGCCCATTCTTAGTAATTGGAAATTTCCATCTTCTTCTATTGATCTAGTGCCTCCATCACTTTGAATCTGTTTTTTCCCACTGAAATGATCATCAAATATCTATCATTTATAAGGGGCACTTTGCCCTGAAGCCATAGACACTCTGAAACAGTATTCTGGAACTAGTCTTTGGGACTTCAGATGTTTAATCAAAACACCAGACTGAGAGGTAATTCAAACTCGTAATTCTCAAATTAATTTCCTTTCTCTGTTGCTAAGGATCTCCAAATCTTGCAGAAGAAAAAAAAATTAAGACATGTTTCTTCAGCTTAAAATTCAATTAATATTTTGTGAGGCCTTGGTACAACAGTGATAGACAGGCTTGTGATTATCTCATAAAGGACTCAGGGGGGATGTTGTGGGGACACTTTAGTGGAACTGAAATGAGGCAAATGTCAAATCTTTATGTAACCCTAGCCCCAAAGCCAATTGATACAGGACTCTCTCCTCATTCGTGGAAATCAATGCCTGCATGAAGGGTGAAACAGAATTGATGAAAGGGGAAAGAAGAGACTTTTAGTCTCTTCAATCTTTTTCAAGTTCTTTCTGATCTCCAGAATTAGGAGGGAGGATATGGAAGGATTCTCACCTGTCTAAAGGGTTCTAAAGAGAAAAACCTCTGGGATGAAGATGACCTATAGAAATGTGATATTCTCAGCTTGCTACACTCGAGATTTCAGGGATTTTCCCTTTGGGTAAGATCTGGGAAAGTATCACTTGATTGAACTAGCTGAGTTATATTACTTCTAAAGGGAGAATTCTTTCACTTTTTATTATCTGAATTAAATATGTTCATATTTATACTTTCTTTTGTTTCTGTTTGACTATCAACTTGGATAAATGGCTTTCTTTCATATTTGCTATCCATGTTGATTGTGGAACTACTATTTGGTAGGAACCAAATAATAGTAAAGATTTGGATATAGAACTTTGGGTCCTTCTTCCACTGTTAAGAAACATCAATTAGGATTTTAGTTTGGACCTTAATTTAAAACTAGAGTTGGATAATAACCATCCCAGTATTATCTCTTTCCAAGGAGAGCAAATCAGCCAGTCTCAGGCCTTCAACTTCTTGCTTTCCTTCCTAGAAGAAACTGAGTTCTTAATGGTGGTGGGGGGGGAAGAGATGCTATCCTAGCTTGGCTATTGGGACTTGCATTCAAGCCCAGTTTTTTCCACCTCCTCAGTCCAGTGTTCTTTATATTCCATCATGTTTGTGCTAATTAGCTGCCAGGGCCACAGAGAACATATTCCTCTCCAAGCTGCTGCACTCCAGGCTTCCTCTACCATTTGTAGAAAGCTCTTCATCTTGAAATTCATTCCAGCCCTGAAATTTGCACATTGGAGGTACCTTCCACCCTGCTAGCCTCTCCCAGAATTTCCATTTAGGGAGAGCCAGTAGGCCCAGTTGTGTCTTTTTCCTCTCCTTGCTGTACCATCAGGTACCTTCATCTCCTCCTCCCATCCACTTTCAGCTTCCTTTCATGAATTGTGTACCCCATAAGAATATAAGCTCCATGAGGTCTGAGACTGATTCTCTTTTGGCTTACATTTTTGTTCCCAGCATTTAGTATAGCTTGACACTTAGTAAATAAAAAATACTTATTGACAGACTGACTGAAGGATTCTTAGTAGATCACCACTATTCGGCTGCTGTACCATTCTCAAAAACTTTTTCCATTTTTCAATTTCATACAACATAGTGTAAATGACACCAATAATTGTCTGACTTGCTAGATCAGGACTGTTTTGCAATAGTGACTACTTAAATGCACACTCCTGCATGGCCTGGAATTGGATAGTACTTCTGGAATGCTTCCCTAGAGCCTATGGGACTCTATTGTACATCATTAGTATGTTTTCTTACCCATTAGACAGTGAGATCTTTGAGAATGGTAACTATTTTTTGCCTTTCTTTGAACCCCAATACTTAACACAGTGCCTGGCACATAGTAGATATCTAACAAATATTTATCACCTGGTTGAATGACTGTCCTTACATATGTTGTTAAGATTTCCTTTTTAAAATTTGTTTTCTTAATTTTCATTTTAATTTCAGTTTTCTTAATTCATGCACGAAAGTAAAGGCCTGGGTTTTTATTGTGTATTTATTTAAGTCATATCTAACTGTTTGAGACCCCTTTTGGAGTTTTCTTGGCAAATATACCAAAATGGGTTTTCTATTTCCTTCTCTAGCTCATTACAGATGAGGACGCTGAGGCAAATAGCATTAAATAACTTGCCCAGCATAATATAGCTAGTAAGTGTCTAAGGCCATATTTGACCTGAGGAAGATGTCCACTGTGCCACTGAGCTCCCCAATAGCCTGGTAAAAGCAAAGCTTATATATACAATTGTTTTTTTTATTTTTCGGGATAGAAATTCTACCAGGAAAGCTAATCAATCAGATACATTTCCATTATCTATCACCAAAGCCTTTTATAAATGTCTGATATTGAACCATTAGGGATTTGTTCCCTTGGAAGGCTTTGGGACCTTTTTAAAACAAAATACTCCCTGGGAGGACTAATGCTTTAAGATTTAGTTACCAAATTAGTTGAGAGTAGAGGATCATGACACATTATAGACACTTACAGGGCACAAGAATTTTACAAAGAAGGTGATTCACAATTTTCAGAAGGGTAACAGACCCCAAACTTCTACTTTCTCAGTGCAAGCTTAGGGTATTACTAGTTCTTTAAATCACACATACACACATACACACACACACGCACACACACACACACACACACACACACACACACACAGTAGAAAGAAAGGGCTACTGCCATGGCTGATTAATGGTGTCTCCTCCATATGCACTGCAGGCTTTCTTACCTAAAGCCAGAGATATTATACATTGGAATGTTTCTGAATGTGACTATTGCCAATAGACTCCCATTAGATACAGGCTTTCTGGGAAACGTCACTACTTTTGTGACTGTGTACGTGCATGCATGCATGTACGTGTGTCTGTCCATGTCTGTCTGTCTCCATGCTTCCTGATTTTCATGGCAGTCACTGTCAATGTATTGGTGTTCTTGAAAGGAATTTATATGTATTGTCTGTCTTCTTAAAGAAGAAGCTTCAATATTTTTAGGAAAAGAGGCAGGAGACAAGAAGTGCAGGACAATATGAGAGAAAGTACTTCCTTATGCTCGTTTTTCAGTTTTAGTACCAGACTTGGGGCCATATTGCTAGGATCTGGCAGAGCCCAGACTATGACAATCAGGGCAATACTTTCAATGCACTGCAGAACCCAGGGCTCTTTGTGAAGTAAACATAAGACTATCTAATCATCATCGTGATCATCATTATCCTCATCATTATTCCCCAGAAGATACAGAAAGAATATGATATTTTCCCTACCCCATCCATCTTCATGCAGTGACCATTTTTGAGTACCTCATTATGGGGAGACATAACAAGTTGCAAGTTCCCCCTGATTATAAAAGAAGGGCAAAGAAGGGCAGAAATGTTCTTTCCTGCTCAATGATCCATGCAGCCTGAGCAATATCCATTGTAGGCAAATTCAAGGCAGAGATAAGTTGAGATGTACAGCATGGCAGCTCCCTTAAATGAATTTAGTTCAGGTTGAGCTGAGGCGATCTGTGAAAATGTGCTCCAAAAATATTTCTCTTCAGGACTGGGGATACTCAATCGTTGACAACAATGAGTTAGTGCTTTGGATAAATGTTTCTATTAAGACCTTATAATTCCATAGTTGCCAGTCTAGGGTCTCTAATGAGCTTTTCTAAACTGTGAACACCAAATGCCTTTTCGTATTCTTGGAAATTTTATTAGGGACAAAAAGATTATTCGACTTTTCTTCTAACTATTTTCAGCTGCTTTGTGAACTGGTTCCAAAAAGACCAGCCATTTTAAACAAATGTGTTAATATTTCAAATTGTAATTTATTGTTCCCAATGACAAAGAACCATGGCATTGGGAATAGAGACAGAGAAATTACTTCTAGTAGGAGTTTTCAGCCTGCTATAAGAAGAATTAGGCTTTGAATTCCATAATTTAATATTTTTCAGTCTATTCTCTATTGAAAATTCTGCTTCATGGAGGTGCTCCAGATGAATGATCATTGATTGATTGTCTCATGATTGGCCTCCCAGAATCAAGTCTCTCTACTCTCCATTCCATTCCCTACATAGTTGCCAGTTTTAAATGCCAAAAGCACAGTTTTGGCTAGGTTGCTCCTCTAATCAAAAAGCTTCACTGATTCTATGTTGTTTTTGAAATAAAATACAAATGCCATTGACATCTGAACCCTTTATAATCTGGATCCAGTCTACTTTTCCAAGCTGACTAAGGATTTCTCTCCCTCACAGACTGTCCTTCAGTCAAATTTACTCACTTACCATTCCTTATATATAACATCATAGCTTCCATCTCTTCCTTTTCACAGATTCTCTCTCCTCCATTCCTGAAAATTTTTCTCTCCTCTTTTCCTCTTCTGGGAAACTGTACCTTTCTTCAGGACTTAGATCAAATGTTACTTCCTTTTTTATGCATCTTATTTTTATTGAACTGGAAACAATTCCTTTCTCTTAGTAGAGTATAAGGTTTTTGAGGGCAGGGAATATCATCTCCCTTTAGTATTTGTATTCCCAACATCTAACACAGAGCTTAGAGCATAGGTACTCAATACATACATGTTTATTGATGGATAGATTGTTTGCAATAGGCACTTTGAGCATACATACAAGGGAAGCAACATGGTACAAAGACTAACAACCTCAAAGTCAAGAGTTCTGAAGATTAGTTATAACTCTAACACTAAACATTTCTCTATTTACAATACATTTAACTCCTTTGTACTTTCCTATTCTGTAAAATTATGTATATATACCTACATATTACCTGTTCTGTTTACTTCAAAATAATAAAGGCAAAATGAGATAATCGGTTATAGGACTATAGGACTGAGATATGGAAGGGACTTGGGAAGTTATTTAGTTTAACTATTTTTATATATTAGGAAAATGAGGCCAAACAAGAAGAAAATACTTGCCTAAGTTCATTTAGCCAGTAAGTGGCAAAGTTGATATTTGAAATCAGGGATTCTGATTCCAAATCCAGTTTTTCCATTTTTTTAATTACCCTAATACTTATGATACATACCATTAATTCTGGTACCTAATGCATACTCTTGCATTTCCCCCCTAGCTCATCCCTACATGTGTGTTGCCTTTCTTCCCACTGAGATTAGTAATTCAACTCAACAAGTCAATAAACATTTATTAAGTGCTTACTTTATACCAGGTACTGTGCTAAGTGATAGAATTAGAAATAAAAGTGGAAACAGAGTCAGTCCCTGAATTCAAGACAGCGGTGGTATTTTTGTGGATCAAGAAACTAATTGCTTAGAAATTGCTATTTTTGAGATATCAATTAACTTCACAATTATTAAGTGCCTGCTATGTGCCAAGTAGTATGCTAGATGATGGGGTTAAAAGAAAAACCAGGAGCAATTCCTGACCTCATGCAGCTTGTAAATAACAGGTGAGGCAATATATACATGTAATATATAATATATCTAAAAGGTAAATTAATAGTAGAAGTCACTAGTGACTGAGGGGTATCAAAGAAGGACTCATGAAGAAGATGATTCTTGAGTCAGGATAGAGATGGAGGGAGAATAGTCAGTGAAAATGCATGAAAATGGAAGATAGAGTTTTATGTGTGTCAAAACAGCACATATACCAAAAAGTTAGAACTATAGAGAGTATGGAGGGGAACAATATGTAAGAAAGCAGGAAAAGTAGAATGGGGTCAGATTATAAGGAGTTTTAAATAGGAGTAAATAGATTCTAGAGTTAATAAATAACCACAGAGATTTATTAAGTAGAGGGGTAACAAATCAACACTTTAGGAAAAACACATTGGTGACTGCATGCGTGTGTATGTGTGTGTATGTACTACAGACATAAAAATGCTGAATGAGGTAGTTAGTGATCTACCTCTATAGTTCACACTATCAAACATATCAATTGATCATCTTTCAGTATGCTTGCCACTAGCTATCTACAAGATAGCCATTTAAAAAATAAAATGGGGAAAGGGTTTTTTAAAATTCAGAACTCACAATTTCTGATGAAGATCATATTGAATTTCTGAACCATCAATGGTCTTACCAACTTTTTGACTGAAAGTGGAAGGAAAATACTGGTTTTATCACTACTTTGACAATGCTCATAATGACCAATCTTGCATCTCCTCTGAATGCCTTTCTTTAAAATATTCTGTTGCTTGGCTAGAGGACATCACCACAGGAGTCTCTGTAACAAAGAAACAAAATCTTTTATTTGCAAGGATTCTTTCAGTGCACAGGAACCCCAAATGCTTGATTAATTGTGTTGTACAGAATGCTGGGCATGTAGATGACTTTGCTTCCCCCTCCCTAGTCATAGTATATCCATTTCTGGGATGAATCTTAAGAACTATCCAGCAGCTTCCAGGAACTGCACAATGGCTTGAGACAGAATGTGAAAAATGCTGTTCCCTGCCAAACTTGAAGGGAAAATTTCAAGCAGAGTGTAATTACCCAAAGAGAGATTTTCTTTGTTTCTTTACTTTTTGTCCTTTCTTAGTTCATTTTTCTTTCTTGGAATGTGCATATCTCTGCTTCTGAGAGTTAAAAAAATCTCATTCACTCTTATGGGGATTAGTGGGTACAAAAGAAAAAGAGACAATGGGAGAAATAGGGTATCAGAAAGTGTCATTTGGTCCATTCTTTATGATAAAGACCTGGAAAGGACCTTAGAGATCATCTGTCCAATTCCCTTATTTTACAGATTAGATTCATTGCAATCCAGCTCAGAGGGAATGAGTTAGGTACTGAAGATTTAATAAGTCCACAAATAACTAAAAACAAAGTAATTTCAAGAGGAAGAGTGGACTTTTAATTGAGTGATCAGAGTATGTCTTGTGTAGGTGTCATCTCATACCTGAGGTGCATTTTGAATTGAGAATTATGTAAAGCAAGAATAATATGTATATAAGTCTATAATCCAGACTTAAGATCACTTAGGAAAAGGCACAGAGACCAGGGGCAGAATGACATGCACAGTGACAGCTAACAGTCACTAGAAGAGAGAATGTGAATCCATCAATCAATTAGTAAGGATTCATCAAGCATCCATTATGCGGTAGACATCATGCTAAGTATTAGGCATAACAAAGACAAATATGATGGAATTCCTGTCTTCAGTGAGCATATATTCCAAAAGAGGAAACAATTTATACATCCAAGTACACATATGTGTATAAACTTATCTCTATATAACATCAACAACATTAATAGCCATGTAGTTTGAGGAAAGATTGTACTAGCTACTGGGGAGATCTAGAAGGACTTAACATAGAAGGTCATGCTTGAGCTAAGTGTTGAAGAAATCATGGGTTCTGAGATAAATGAAGAGACAGGCTTGAACTCCAGACATGGAAGAAAGACAGTAGCAAAGCATCAGGCGACGTCATTGATGAGGCTATCAAGGAGGCCAGCAATATGTCAGTGTTTCCATGGAGATGACTGGAAGAGTGGGGAAGGACCAGATTGGATTAGATCAAAATGCCAAATAGAAGAGCAAAAGGGGGTCATTTTAACTAATACTGGAAAAAGAGGTGGAAGACACATGAAGGGAAGATTTCAGTGCCAGCCTGTAGACTTACTGTTTTTCAGTAAATTGAGATAATGATTGAGGACTAAGAAAGAGAAATGACTTTCCCAAAGTCAAATAAGTAATAAAAAGATGAGCTAACATATGAACCTAGTTATTTTTGTTGCAAATCTTTCCATCCAACCAGATTGCCTCTTTATAAAAAGAGAGAAACTGAAGTCAAAGATTCCTTAGTTTGACCATGGACTAGAAATATCCATACTTCTCAATTGACCATTTAGCTTATTGGACTTAAGAAACACAGTGTTATTTCCATTTTCATCTAAAAATTATCCAAAATACTCAATTTAAAGGATTTTGTGTTGTCAACTATCTCTTGAGAGCTTGGCTTCTGAGTTTCCTCTCTTTTTTTTTTCTGCTTTCCAACACTAAACAAGTATATCTGCTGTAAGATGCCAGTGAAGATTTGTAGGCACCCATTCCCACAGCATGGGATTTGTGCTGAAGAGTCATTAAAATCAAGATACATTGGTAAAAGCCACAAACTCTAATTGGTCACAGGGAGCAGGAATATGGGTGATGGACCTGAAAGTCACACAGACACTGGGAAAAGCAAGACAACCGTAATTTTCCAATGTCCCTGATTACAGCCATCTGTGCCTCTGTAGAGAAGCTCCCCTAATGCATTCTAATGGAAAATAGCCTCTTCCCTTGTTTACTTTGGAACACAGCTGTTGTTTTAATTGAGCCTAACAGATAACATGAGTATTGTTGCTTGGTTTTAACCAGCAGTCTCTGGTATTTGGAAGAGGTGAGATTGGATAGGGGTGGTGGTGGGGGGGGAGATAACACTAATTTTTTTTTTTAGGGGAAAGCTATGGTAGATCAAAATAAATTTTGACTCTTGGTAACAAATAGAAGGCAGGGGGTATTCATCATTGTATTTTATTAGTAAGCAGTATCTTTAAAATATTAACCACTCATTCCTCATGTAGTATACAGAATTGGGGTGACATAGTTTTTTCTAGCTTTGGCTGAGTTCCAAAAGCTGTTAGGGGTTTGGAATCTTGAGAAAGACAGTTGGCTGGATCTTCACCCCAATTCTGTATACTACACTCAATGATTTACTTATCAATCTTTTTTAAGTAAAAACAATGATCATTTTGTGCATTGACTAAGGAAAAAAATGCATTCTGTTTTAGAGCTTGCCTGGTACTATACCTTTTGAAAATTTGAAATTATAGAAAGAAGTTTTTAAAATGTTCACAGCCTTTGATAGAGATCTCAGACCTTGGTTTATATACCCCACCTTAAGTTTCCTCATTTGCAAAATGAGACAAACAATAGCACTTACCTTTCAGGGTTTTTTTGTGAGGATCAAATGAAATAATAATTACAAAGCACTTTGCACAGTTCCTAGAACAATAAAAGTACTGGATAAATAAATGTTAGCTATTAATATAATTACTAATTACACTTTTTTGCATTAGCAAAGAATAAGAAGCAAAACATATGCCATTAATTGGACTAAACATTAATATATCATTAATAATTACCAGTTCATTAATTGCTAAACAAGTTGTGATATAAGAATATAATGGAATGTTCCTGTGTTTTAAAAAATGTTAACTGTGATGAATATAGAAAAAATATGGGGAGACTTGTATGAATTGATTAAAAGTGAAATAATCAGAACCAGGAAAAAATGCTTCCATACATGGCAACAAAATATGCAGAAAGAATAATAATTAAATGAATGACATGATGCTTCAAAACTATAGTAGCCACATTTAGCCCAAAGAAGAGATAAGAGAAGGCATCCCTTCTCCTTTCTGCTTTGAGAAAGTTAGGACTATGTGTGTGGAACACTGCATATAACGCAAGGTTTTCTGTTTGTTTGCCTGTTTGACAAGTTAGGTCATTTTACTGAGAATGTCCTTATTTTACTTTGTTATAAAATAGGATTCTTTGGGAAGAGGAAGAAGATGGGATACATCAAGAATTTATAAGTGATGCAAGGATATAAATGTATCAATAACCATTTATTTTCTACACAGACATGTATGTTTTGGCTTTTCTCACCTTAGCAGCCATATGATGAGTTGTTCTTTCATCTGTTATGATGCATATCATGGTTTAGGTTCAGTGTGTTTTTAGTTTCTTTACTTTTTACCAGACAGCCAAATGTAGTCATGACATAGAAAAGTTAAAAAACACTACTCCAGACAGAATGTTTTAAGTTTAACAAGAAAGATAATTTAGCAGCACCAAGGAATAAATTAAGTGGAATGATTATTTTATCACATAAGAAATTCCAAATCCTTCTTCTTTTGGCTGCTTTTACTATTTTGCTTTTCAGGTCATAGATTTGAGATCACAATCTAGACTTACTTTCTTATAATTCAGATGATGAAAATGATTCCAGAGAAGTCTAGTGGTCTACACAAGCATTATTAATTATTATTATTATTTATTTAAAAAGGTAGCCTAAGAGAAAATTATAATAATTATTACTAATAATTAATAATAGCATTATTAAGGGCAAAGCTTTCACTTGAATTCAGGCTTTTTGATTAGAGAACTAGTTCTGCCCTCTACTCCACACTATCATTCCTTAGACAATTCCATTTATATGAATTTCTTTTGACCCAGATGATGGGAAAGATGATGTTTTCAGGGTCAATTCTTCACATGTAAAATTGGGGGGAAAGAGTAGGTGTCAATGACTTAGCAGATCCTTTCCAGCTATTAATCTATAATATATGCCCATAAATATTCATCAAACACCCATTATATAAAGAGAATCAAGCTGGGAAAGAGAGATATTCTAGTGGGAGAGACAACCTGAATGCATATATATATACAGAATAAATACAAGGTAATTTGGGGGTAAAGCACTAGGGGTGGACAGTAAAATGTATCATTTGAACTGGGGAATTTTGAAGGATGTTAGAACGTCTCAATATTTTTTAAATAGAATTCATTCAGAAGGGTTTAGGAACTCACAGTCACACAGGTAGTAAGTTGAAGAGACTTGATTCTTTAATTCGAATTGCATTGACATTGAGATCCTGAAGCTATCCTAGCCTATATTATAGTTTCCAATCCATAGTGATGATTATAGGAAGAGATAACCCTAAAAATATAACTAGGACAAATGAAATAGAATTAATTCAAAGGAAAGGAAAGAAAAAGTGGTTTGATGTTATGCAACCTCCTCTCCACCCTCTTTCTTGAAACAACAAAAAGAAGGTAGTTTAAGAGATATAAGTCTAAGAGAACAAGAGGAAGAAGAGAATACTGAATACTGAATTGTAATGTATTTTTCCCCAAGTACATTTCCGAAGTTCTATGATTCCATCTTTGATCTGTAAAATAAAAGATAGACTCTTTGACGTATAAAATAGAAAAAGAAAAAAGAAATAGCTAGATAAGGTTTTTGTTTTAACCTAGGATTTGTTTAATGATCAAATCAAGTGATTTAAGTTAATGTAGAGAGGAGTGAATATGAGACAATACACTATTAAATTCAAGTTAGCTTATTACCCTTATATTATTAAGTGATTTACCTAACACTCTTAAAATAGGAACCAATATCACTTTATTTGTCATTAATTTATAGATGAAACCCATTTTTACTAATTTGTTTAAAATTTGGAGTCTAGGTTCCTATAAGAATTTTGTAAGTTCCCTTTGCAATCTTTGCACAATTTCTTTGCAATAAATTAGACTGAAGAAAGGAAGGAAGGCGTAAAAGAGAGAAGAACAAGGAGAGAGAGAAAGACAGAGATGGACGAGGAAGGGACAAAGAGAGACATTCTATTGGAGGAGACAATATGAATAAATATAATATATACAAAATAAGTACGAGATAATTTGGGGGTATGGCAAAAGTAGCTATCAAAAGTACAAGTTTCATTTGAACTAAATTTTGAAGGAACCTACAGACTCTTTCACTACTGATTAGAGAAGTGCAAGTGAAAACAATTCTGAAATATTAGCTCACAATAATCAGAATGGCTAAAATTATAAAAATGAAAAATGACATGTTATAGAAGATGTAAAAATGGGGACACTGTTGATAGAACTGTAAACTGATCCAACCATATTGGAGATCAGATTGGAATTATGTCCAGAAAGTTCTAAACTGTATTGCTGGGTCTGTTTCCAAGGAGATCAGGGAAAAAAGAAAATGAATCTATATGCTCCAAAATATTTGGAGCATCTCTTTTTGTGTTGGAAAAGGACTAGAAATCAAGGGTGATAAATCAGGGAATGGCTGAACAAGTTGTCATGTATGATTGTGATGGAATCCTGTAAGAAACGAGCAGACTGATTAAAAAAACAAACAAACTTGGAAAGACCTACATGAAATAATGAAAAGTGAAATGAGTAAAACCAAGAGAACATTCAAATAACTTATTAATGTTCACTGCCGGATAATGAACTGATAAACAGAAACACAAAAGACACAATTAACATGTATCTTTTTGTTAGGTGATACTTTCTATGGTGTGGTATGGAAAAAAAGCTAAAAGAAAAACTGATCTTTTTTTAAAAAAAACATTATTCAAAGAAAAGAAAACCAAAACTACCAGAGTTCCCTAGCTGAAACTGACTAAAGTCCTAAGGCATGGGAATCTTCCCAGGAGCAGGATTGATCCTTATTTAGACCAATCCTATACTCCTAAATAGGGGGCGTGGCCTCCCCTGCACAGGATTGGTACAATTTAGGACCAATCCCATGTCAGGAAATATGGGGCATGGTCACACTCCTAGCATGGGATTGGCCCACTCAAGACCAATCCCACCCCATAGAGGGACCCCCGGGGAACGCTGGGGAATGTAGTTTCCCCAGCCACAACACTTCCAAACCCACAGTGGGGAGGGCAGGGAGACTGGAGATATGTAAGAATAAATTATATTATTTAAAAAGAGGATAAAAAAGAAAGACAATTTAGAAAGATTGAGGAATACAATAAGGGAGACAGTACTGGAAAGATAATTTTCAGGAAGGTTATAAAAAGCTTTATATGCCAGTGTATTTGATCCTAAATATTATCCCCAGAATGTAAGCTGTTTAACAAAAGGGGCACTCTTATTTTTTCTTTGTATTCCCAGACTTTAGCACAAAAATTGGCATATAGTAAGAACTTAATAAATGCTTTCTTATTGCTAATTGATAGGAAGTCACTGGAATTTACTGAGTCTGGAATTGGAATTGTCACACTTTTGATTTAAGAAAATTACTTAGACAACTGGATGGATTGAATATGAAATCAAATTGAACCTTGGAGACTAAATAGAAAGGTATTGCAATACAGGAAAGAAGTGATGAGGTCCTTAGCAAGGGTGCTGGTCTCATGAGTGTAAAGGAGGAAATTCATGTTTCAGAAGAACCTGCAAAACTTGATTATGAACTTGTCATTTCCCTTGAATTTAATTACCATCTCTATGCCTATGATTCTCATACCTACTTATCCTATCCAAGTGTCTTTACTGATCTCTAAACTCACATCCCCAACTGACTTTCAGACATGAAAGGACATCCAGTAATTGGATGTTCAATAGACAAATTAAACTCAATTTGTCCAAAACGGAACTCATACTTTTCTACCCTAAACCCTTGCCCATCCCTCCCACCTTCTCTATTACTGTAGAAGGTAACATAACCTTCCCAGTCCCTCAGGCTCACAAACTATAAGTCATTTGGGATATTTCACTTTGTCTCTTGCCCTGCAAGACCCAACTCCAATCTCTTGCTGAGGCCTATTGATTTCCCCTTTGCAAAATGTCTCCTATATATCCCTTTCTCTCCTTTAACATTGCCATTACTCTAGTGCAGACCCTTATGACCTCATGCCTAGATTACTGTAATAGCCTACTGGTGAGTCTGCCTCTCTTAAGTTCCTTACTTCAATTCATCCCTCCTTCAGGCTCAACATTCAATATCTTATACACCTGCAAGGGTGAGGAAGGAAGGAATTCAAGGTATTGAGGCATGGTGTGGGTTGGGATGGTCATTAAAATGGTACAGAAACAAAAGATGGAGTGGCATGCATGAAGAACTAAAAGATGAGCAATTAGACTGGACTGTACAGCAGAAGAAATGGAGTAATATTTATATAGGCTAAAAGTATAAATTAGGGCTAGGTTGTTAAAGATTTTAATAAATAAACAGAGGAGTTTATATTTTATCCTAGAGACAATATGGAAACACTGGCATTGATTAGGAAGAGGAATGACCCAGTCAGGTCTTTGCTTAAGGAAAATCATTTTGTCATTTTTTAAATTGTGTGAAGGATGGACAAGAGCTGGAAGACACCTAAGATAGGGGATCTTAATCATAAAATCATTGCCACAAGCTAAGAGAGAGATGATGTGGGCCTGAACTAAGGAGAATAGAGACAAAGGGTCAGCTGCAAGAGATTTTGAGAATAGAGAAATGAAAAATAAATTGGAAACTTGCTGGATGTATGAAGTGAGAGAGAAAGAGAGTGGGAAGCTGAAGACAACTCCAAGGTTATGAACTAGACAGACTGAAAGGATGATGGTACCTTCTACAGAAATATCAAAGTTCAATAGATGGGGTCATTTAGGGGAAAATGCAAGGAGCTCTGTTTTTGATAAGTTAATTTTGAGACATGTGGGGAATCTAGTTTTAAATGTTCAGGAGGAAAGATTGCTATGGGGCTAAAGCTCAGGAAAGAGAGTAAGATCTGTGAGTTTTCCATATGGAAAAGTTATTAAATAGATGGGAATTAATAAAGTCAACAAGAGAGAAGATAGAGGAGGACCCAGCACAGGGTCTTGTAAAGCATCCATTGTGAGGGAGCATGATGTAGAAAAGAAGCTACTTGCTACTTTCATCATCCTGGGCAAGTCACTTAAACTTTGAGGTTCTATTTCCTAAAGTCCTTTATATAGTTTAATGATCCTATCATGCTATGAAGCATTGACCCTCCATGCTCAGATGGCTACAAACACTCACAGTCAAATAAGATCACGTTCTATGTTCTTAAACCAAACATGGGAAGTCAACTAGAATCTTAGAGTTGCCTTTTGGTTTGTGGCAGAAGAAAAATATTTAAATTAAAAAAAAATAAATTTTCAGATAGTGCTGATGGGAACTCACTTGAACACTGTGTATATAGACAAGGCACAATGCCCAGAGTGTGGCAATGTGTCATAGTTTTACTATTCCACTACTGACTTCCAACTTTGCTTTCTAATTCTGATTTTAATCATATGTGGGAGTGGATAACGCAGTTCACTGGGCTGGACTCACAAACTCTCAAGTAGATTATTAGTTCCATGTCCTGAAATTACTGTGCTCATGTAGGTCAGTCATAAATATGAGTTGTGCTAGCAGAACAAAGGATAAGTCCTAAACAATGACATTCAAAGAGAATATGATCTAAACAAAGAGTAAATGTGTGGAATTACCTAGGTCCAGATATAGGAATGAATAATTTTATTACTACTCTCTAGGGAAAACATAAATCTAAAGCCCAAATGATAAAGTAAAATGAATTCTTTAGGAAATTACCCCTATATACTTATCTTTGCTCCCTCCCCACTCCTCATCGCTTGTCCATGGTTCAGTCCTACCCATCCTTTAAGGCTTAGATCAAGGTCACCCTCTTCTGGGAAACTTTTCTTCACTAGTTGAGCTTTCTCTGAGATCTCCTTTTTTCTGTAACATTCCTATAGTTCTTATGATATAGTCTATACAACTTAGCACTTAAGCATATATATACATATATATGTATATGTCACCCATTTATCTTTCAATTTATTTTGTATATGCATCTCACATCCATAATTGGATTTTACCCATTTTCAAAGGAAAAGTTATAGATGCAAGATGCACATACAAAAAAGTGAGCTAAAGATGAACAATTGTCATTATCATCATTTATTATTATTGTTGTTGTTGTTGTTGTTAAGTGATGGTACTCCTGGTGTGACTTTATGTCAATTAATTTCTACATTCCCATCCCACTCACTGAAAATCTTTGAGACTTAGAATTGCAAGAAAAAGGTACTAATGAGCCTTAGCCTGACCTCCCTAAACCATTGTACACCCTAATTCTTTATAAGCAAAATAGCTAACAACAGAATAACCACACTTTTGGAGATGGGTATCTACCTTAATCAGAACTATAAACTATTTGATGGGGCAAAATTCCATGATGAAGGTTCTTTTAAAATTTTATTTATTCATTTGGTAGTAGTTGGCTTAGCCTAGTGTCTTTAACTGATTCTATACACCTCTGAGGCCTTAAACCTTGAGTGAGTTACCAATTACCTTAGCCTTTTTTACTTCCCCTACTTAACTTCTCTGAACTTTGAACAGGTAATTATGTTTTTTTTTTCTAGGTAGATTTGTATCTGTCTCACTGAATAGTTAGAATTTTGTGTTGGATTTTAAATCATCAACATTTGTATTTGTCACCAATATAGTCCAACAGCAAGAGATAGAAGAATATATTCCATTTAGAATAATTGTAGACAATAAAAAATTACCTGGAAGTATACCTATAATAAAACTCAGCAATTATTTGAATACAATTATAAAAGACTTTTCACACAAATAAAGGCAAAATGAAAAAATTGGGAGAACATTAATTGCTTATGGATAGGCAGAGCCTATATAATAAAAATGGACAACCTTATCTCAATTAATTTACTTAGTCACTGACATACCAATAAAACTACCCCAAATTTTTTTCAGAGCTAGAAAAAATAATAACAAAGTTATTTTGCAATAACCAAAATTGAAGACTATCAAAGAAATTAATAAAAATATGAAGTTGGTTTAACTGTTAGATTTTAAAATATGTCATAAAGCAATAATAACCAACAAAACGAAATAATCTTGTATTGGCTAAAAATAAAATAGTGGATTAATGGAATATGTTAGGTAATCAACACACAGTAGTTAATGATCATCATAACCTGTTATATAAAACCAAAAATCTAAGCTTTGGGGGGAAGAATTTACTATTTGACAGAAAATGCTGAGAAAACTGGGAAACCGTATGGCAGAAACGAGATATATTTCAACATCTCATACAACACACCAAGATAAACCAAATAAGACACAGAAACTATGATAAAAAATGAAAAGTATCATTTTGATTATATCAAATTTACAAGCAAAACTAATGACCTGAGATTAGAAGGGAAACAACAATTTAGAGGGGGTAATTATAATGAGTGTTTCTGACAAGGCCTCATTTCTCAAATTTATAGAGAACTGAGTCAAATTTATCAGAATAAAAAGCATTCCCCAATTGATAAATGGTTAAAGGATATCAACAGGAATTATCAGATTCAGAAATTACCTATAGTCATCCCATTGCCTACTGGTTGTGGTCCTATGCTCCTAGAATGGATTCCCAGGATAAAAATATATATATATAAAATTATCTAAATCACTAATGATTAGAGAAGTGCAAATTAAAACAACTCTGTGAAACCTACCTAACACCTATCAGATTAACTAATATGACCAAAAAGAAAAAGATAAATGTTGGAGAGAATATGGGAAAATCTTGATTCTAATGCACTCTTGTTGGAATGGTGAATTGATACAATAATTCTGGGGAGCAATATGGAACCATGCCCAAAAGGCCATAAAACTGTGCATGCCCTTAGACTCAGTAATATCATAATGAGTAAATACTGTATAAAAAATAAATAAAAAGAGATCAGATAGAGGGGGAAAGGGCCTACCTGTAAAAAATATATATTTTAACAGCTCTTTTTGTGGTGGCAAAGAATCGGTAACTTAGGAGATGTTCATTAATTGATGTAAGGATGGGATTTTGTGCAAAGGAGATGGAACCAAAGGAGGAGAAGACAGTTGCTGACACTTGCTGACAGTTGAGACCAGCAGAGGGAGGAGAGAAGAGAGGTCTTCAGGCTGAGGACTAGGAGGAATGAGGAGGAAGAAAACCCAGCTCTGCTTAGTCCAGAGGCCTTGCTGAGGATCTTTCTCTTGGAAATTGAAACCCTGATTCCCTAATCACAGCCATTCCATCACAACTCATCCGTCAAGACTACAACCATCAAATCAGCTAAGATTTTGGACTCCGTTGTCTCCCTCACCCATTACCCATCCTTGCTGAGAGATCTTTTTCAGTCAAAGCTTACAGTTATAGGAAAGGATAGAAATAGAAGGAGAAGGAGGGGAGAAGCTTAGGCGTTAGAACCACTAGGGTTCCTGCCTGTTATGGACTCCATAGGAATAGTGAAGAGGGCACCCCTAAAATTCCTCTACCCTTTACCCTTTTCCTCAATCCCTGATTTGTGAATAATAAAAACCTTTTAACAGTCAGATAACATTCCATTGTGCCTGAGAGACAACAAGAGAGAGGGGAACCACAGCTTGGACTGGCAGATCCCATCTTTGAGCCAGACCACCCACTGTGAAACTAACCAACCTTGGGGGAGGATTGAGTGAACCCCGTCCTTATTCAGGATCTGATTGGGGTACCACCTACCTCCTCTTATAGGGAAGCATTGCCCCCAACTCCGGTGGCACAGCAGGACCATCTAGGTCACCCAATTTCTGGGTGACACCCCCTTAAAGTCTCCCAGTGTATATTCAGCCCCAGGGGAGAGCTGGAGGAGAGAGTCACCACACAAACCTTCTCTCTCTCTCTCTCCCTCCCTTCTATCAACATCTTGGGGGGGATATGGAAATATGTATTGCATGAAAGTACTGATGTAACTTTTCTCAGACTATTGACTGCCTCAGGGAGGGGATGGAGAGAGGAAAAGAGGGATGAAGAGATTATTATTAATTGCATTTAATAATTAATATAATTAATTATTGTTAGTATTAATTATTATTGTTTAATGTAATAATCATTAATATAATAATATTATTATTAATTGCAAAATGTCAAAATAATTTTGAAAAAATGTTTCTATATGTAATTGAAAAAAAAAACCAAAAAAGTTGAAAAAAAAGAATTTTTTTGGTTGTATTTGATCTGTGATTTCATCAACATCAGGAATTCCTAGTGAGGAAACTCTATAATGAAGATAAATATTTCATGTCATATCATTTTTGAGAATTTCTTGAACCACCAGCAGATTAAATGATTACTTAGATTTGTAAGTCAGTAAGTTTCAGAGGAAAGAAATGAACCCATATCTTCTTGACTTCGAGCCCAGCTGGCTCTTTATTAGATCACAGTGCCCCTTGAGAGTATTGAGTGTTTGTGCTTATTAAATGAGAGAATATATGTGAAACGCTTTACAAACCATGAAGCATTATACAAGGTGTTACAAAGTCTTAATGTGGTTTTTACTGCACTAAGTCTTTTGGGACACGGTGTGTACTTATGTCAGCTATTATGGTTGTCATTCTTATAAATATTCATCCCTGCCCTTCCTATACTTACAGATCCCTCGTTTCTGCATCTTCCTCTCTCAGCCAAACTCTAGGATATTGTGTTCCTCTATCCTTCGTGTGTTTGCCTGGCCCAGATCCATGGCTCATCTGGACTTTGATTCCTTATATCATGGCCAGTGATGTTCCTAATCCACCACTTGATTCTGATTCCATCCTCCACCCTATTTTAGCAGGTTCCCTGGTTCCAGGTACATGCAGTGTTTAGATTCTTGCTCACGGTGTATAAGTAGCCTGACATGGAAGGTATTTAGTAGGTGGTCAATGAACTCTTTTGGACTTAATGCCTTCTCCTCTCTTGGAACCAACTAAAGAACATATATAGATCCAGGAACTTTTAACATTGAAAAAAAATAGTCATGAGATGAAAATGCATTAAAAAAAAAACCCTCAAGATCTAGAGTGATGCCTATAAAAAGAACCAGCCATATATTTTATTCCTGGATCTAGCTGTCTTCCCTTGGATAGAGGTGCTTTGAGCTGAATGCATAGGAGAGTAAGAAGTCAGATCAGAGAGCTCCCACTCCTACTCCCCTAAAAGATGAAAATCGGAGGCACGTACTAGGAAGGCAAAGGAAATCGAAGCTTCCACGATGTCAGCAGGCTGTGCAGGAATGAGGGTCCTGAATTTGTGAGTTCTTGCCATCTCTCAGTGCACAAACACAAAACACAACTACATAATGCAGTGTGGAAATTAAATATGATATGCTATATCAGTTCTAGGCACATTAGCAGAGATTGGAAATGGCTTCACACTTAGACATTTTCAATGGATGATAAATAGGGTTAATGGATTGTGACTGAAACACTCCTGCCCTCCTAAATCTTCCAGGAAGCTTTTAAAACTGGTAAATACATATTCCTCACAATGATCTGCCGAAGTCTACTCTAATTCAATTTAGTGCTGCTTAGGACTCTGCATTAATGTAGAAACCTGCATGCAGAATCATCTCATCTCAGGCATTTTTCAAAAGGAAGAAAACACTTGAAGTCTTTTGACTTTTCAATGCCTTTGAAGTCCTAGACATTGTCATTAGCCTGTAGTAAAAGCTAGACTTTTTATAACTATGAACCAGGGACACTATTCCAGTTCAGGATGTGTGTTTACCTAGGGAGATTGCATTTCCAGGGTTGTTATTTGTACTTAATTTGCAAGTATACAGTTACATAGGGGCATTATGGGAAGGGGGAAAAAACAAATGAAAAGAAATTGTAGGTTATCTCCTCATCCTTTAAACCAGTGGTTCCCAAACTTTTTTGGCCTACCATCCCCTTTCCAGAAAAAAAAAAATATTACTTAGCACCCCTGGAAATTAATTTTTTTTTAATTTTAATAGCAATTAATAGGAAAGATAAATGCACCTGTGGCCATCACTGCTCCCCTGGATCGTTGAAGCATCCACCAGGGGGCGGTGGCACCCACTTTGGGAATCACTGCTTTAAACAGTTCAGTTTGGTAGTTTGGGAGTGAGTGAGGGGCTCAGTATTGCAATTCTCTGAGAACAATGTGAAAGGACATACAGAAAAGAATGGTCTAAACTCACAAGAAGAAAATTAGGGGACAATTATGAATCTATGGCACTCCAATTCTGGGAGGCTTTGAATCCATTGTTTAAAAGACCTATTAGTTGAGCAGTTAGGTGGCTCAGTGGTAGAGAGCCAGGCCTAGAGATAGTCCTCAGTTCTGCTCTGGCCTCACCTATCTCCTTCTTTATCGTACAATACATGCAGGAATCCCCCACTACCTTGTCCTAGTAGAGGGGCTCACATAGCTGGCTCATTGAAATTATGAGTTATGCTGTGCAGAGTTATTCGAGATAGATTGACCCTCATGGAATGGTCTGCCTAAAGGTGATTCAGTGGAGAAGGAAATGACAAAACCCCACAATATCTTTGCCAAGAGAACCACATGGACAATATTAAAATGATAAAATATATGATTTAGGAAGATGACCCCTCTATGCAGGAAGGTATCCAACATGTTCCTGGAGAAGAGTATAGGACAACTACAAAAAGTCCTAGAAAGAGTGAAGAGATGGAACTCAAACCAAAAGGATGCTCAGCTTTGGATGTGTCATTGAACATGAGCTTGGACTGACTTTAGAGATGGGGGAGGATAGGAGGGTCAAATATGCTGTGATAGCTCACGGGGTCATGAAGAACATCACTGGGAAGCTAATGCTTACTACAATAAAGGAGGGATTAACTATTGAACCCTCTAGTGAACTGGTATAGTTGAAGTTGCAAAATATCCAGGTGGGACTTTGGCCCAATCATAGAGAATATTGGTCTTCCAACTTCCAATGGAGATTTCGTTTGGGAAAGAGAGTAAGGTAATAATTATTACATATTATGATTTTTATTATCTTATTTTAGATATACTCAGTACCCAACTTCATGTCATACATAGTAGATGCTCAATAACTACAGGTATCCCTTCCATATTGTGGGGTCTAAGAGAGCAGTACCTCCACAATATGGAAAAACCGTGCAAAATGTTTTGATCCTTGTGGGAAGACACATGAAACACTGTTGTAAACATGTTTGGTATCCCTAAACAGAGCATAGAACTACAGTACTTATACCACAAATTCAGTTGACAGAAAAAATAAAGTTGTGTAGATTGTGAAAGGAAATTCTTGGTTCTCTTTGCCTAGTCTGAGTTTACACTTGTAAAAAGGGAATCCTTTATTGTCTTAGCCTAGTTGGAGTTCACATTTTGGATAATAATAACTTAAGTACCCCTACTTAGTACCTCACTAGTTTGTGAAGACAGGATTAACTCTCCTTTGTTTACCTTTTGATTGAATCAACAAAAGGTTGAACTAGGTGGAGGAGCTCCCAAACCACTTAGAGAATTCATACCCTCAGAAACTCAATCAGCCAGGAATCTGTGAAACCTTTGGATGAGAATTTGCCCTTCCAGAAGGTGAGAAGTGTATCCCATAGACATTGCCCCCGGGGCAGTGTCTAGGCAATTTGGAAACTGTGATTGGCCCCTGTGAAGAGAGGAAGGGACAAAAAGCCACCATGAAAGGCCCTGAATTTCTGAGGCTGGGGCTCAGCTTCAAGAAGGAAGTCAGCTTCAAGAAGAAAGTCAGCCTCAGGAGTCAACTTCAACTTGAGTCATCACCTGGACCTACATCTTGGAGGGAACTCAGGTGAGTGAATAGCTGACTTTCCCTTCCTGTCTTCTGGAGAGAGTTTAATTCTTGCTGAAGGTCAATAAGCCCTGGCTGAGTTGAGCACTGGAGAAATATTTAGATTGATAGGTTAAATGTTTTCTCTACCTTTCTGTAGTTCTCTACTTTTACACTTTTTTCACCTCTTTCATAAATAAAAACATTCAAAGTCATTTCGACTTTGAACAATAAATAATACTTTAAATCAGTGACTACCATATTATTAATAATTTTCATACGTTTTAGTCAGATCATTAAAATTTAATTCCTACAAGCTGTTCATTTATATTGTCTAGCAGTAAAGTATATACTATATAGGTAATATCATACAAAATAGTACATCTATTTTATGCATTTATGAGTTACTAAACTTTTACATCTATTCCTACATTTATATAGTCTTCGTATGTCATCTGCTGGCTTTCCCATTCTTTTCTCAACCTTTAACTTTTTACTTATTTTAACATTTAAAAAGAAATTGTGTATGTTTATATATTAAAAGATAAAACATATGATTATTATATAACACTATGCTTATATTTTAGGCATCTCTTAGTTTCTAAACTTTTTCTTGATTGCTTGCTGGCCTTCGTATGTCATTTGCAACTTCCACAAAACTCCCCCCAAATGCCCATTTATTTCTTATGTCAACCTTCATTATATTGAAACAGTAATGGGGAAAGTTGTAGTATGGAAGGGATGCCTGTATCTTATTGTTAAAAAATAATATGTTGACAGTAATTAGGTATAGGTGATATTTTTGCACTGGACAAGTTCTCTGAAGAGCTTTAAAAAATAGATAAGTGGTCATTTTAAGACCAAGGGAGAATTTTCAGATTGGCATAGATAAATAAGATGAAACAGAATTTACCTATTTTCTGCCTCATGCACCTCATTTCTGGGTTCACATTTAGCAATTAGGGCTCAGGTGAGGGTCTGCAATTCTCACCAATCACTAATAACCCTCCTCTAGGCATTGAATCCAAATTCTGTAATTTATTGGTCTTTTGACAGCCACTCACATTTCCTCCTGTCTTTCATCCTAGATGCAGAAAGCAACCACTCAGAATAATGAAATGGAGTGCCCCAGAAGGAGCTGTGAGCATATGTACATTTATTCACAACAATACTGCTCAGAATTCAGGCATTTAAACCAATCAGGCATGCATTTGCTATATAATTTAATTAGCACTTATGGCAGGCACCCTAAGAGCTCCTATTTCACAGTTCCTATTACAAATAATTATAAAAATATACATATAGCATTAGAGATGATGGGCCCTTTGTGATTACAAGAGGGTAATTCATTCAAGAGTTCTACTGACGTCACACAGAGCAACAGCTATTTGTCAGTTCTGCAAAGTGCAGGGAACAGATCTTTTCTCCCAGGAAAGCGCATTTATCATGATAGCACTTCACATTATTTAAATATTCATAATGAAGCCAATAGAGCAGACACATAGATGATCACCAAACTGGGCAAACTGCTTGATTTCAAATCCAGATAGACTTCAAGCAAAAAAAGGGGAAAAAGCCTGCCTTACTCCTTTGTGAAGGATGAAATCACTTAATGAGAAACCATGATCCATTCACTGAGATCTTCTTTAGCATTTCACTGGAGAAGAATTAAGAGATAATGAAAATATTTGAGGTGGTACAGATGCCCCTATAAATGGGGATGGCAAAGGATTAGCGCCTGTATTGGGTCAGGTGGACTGAAAATGAGTCTCCATATTTCTTGTCTCCATCTTAAAACAGTCAGAAAAATAGATCAAATTAGTACTGAGATCAATATTTGCCACAGGTAGGGGAGACAAAGCATCTTCCTTTCCCGTGGTAATTACCACCATCTTCAGAGATCAGCATATAGTCTTTGGGATGCCTTTCTTTCAGTTATAAAGCATGATCAGCTCTTTGGCTAATAGCAGCATAGAAAACCTCACAAATTCAGATACTAGTTATATAATTTGCATTATTTTGCATAGGACTTGGGATGAAGTTTATTCATCCATCCAGGTAGTTAAAAATTCCCAATATGTCTCTTTACAACCTTAAATTGGCAAACTCTTTCCTCAGAGATTATGCACCTGATTTATGTAAACAAGATGTCTGGGGAGCACTTTAGTAGGGAGTGTTTTCAAGAGTGCTTAAAAATGGATGAGTTGATATAGTAATTACTAATGAAATTATATTATATATATATGTATATTTTAGTTAAAACACTTACCTTCCATCTTGGAGTCAATACTGTGTATTGGCTCCAATGCAGAAGAGTGGTAAGGGCTAGGCAATGGGGGTTAAGTTACTTACCCAGGGTCACACAGCTGGGATATGTCTGAGGCCAGATTGGAACCATCTCTGACTGGCTCTCAATCCACTGAGCTACCCAGCTGCCCCCTATGTCTTTTAATAATAGAAAGAATAACTAAAGTATCTTTGGGCCAGATATTTATGGAAGCATACATGTGAAAAGGCACCAAAAAAGAAGCAAGAATTGGTTTTGTCTTCTTCCATCCTCCCATTTCTGTCCCACCCCTGGAGCAGCAGAGGAACAATTTTCTTCCATCTGTACCTATGTAAATCTGAAAAAGGATCATCTGGCCAGATGAGCTATAAGCATAAATCAATCTTCATGGCCTTAACTTCAGTCTTTGAATGTGAAATCACTTAAATAATACTTGAATTATATCTAAAATCTGTGACTTTCATCACTGAAACATCAATGTAGTTGTTCAGTCATTTTCAGCAGTGTTTGACTCTTCAAGACCCCATTTGGGGTTTTCTTGGCAAAAACACTACAGAAGTTTGCCATTTTCTTCTCCAGCTCATTTCTAGATAAGGAAACTAAGGCAAAAAGAGTTCAGTAACTTGCCCAGTGTTACAGAGCTAGTAACTCTCTGTGGCCAAATTTATACTCAGGAAGATGGATCTTCCTGACTCCAGACCCAATGCTCTAATGCATTGACCAACAACTATATTTATAACTGTTTAGAAAAGGCCTGGGGAATGCTTTGATCTCTTAAATGATAAATGATTTGCTGATGATCACATATCTCCTAAGTATCTAAAGATATGATTTGAACTTATGCTAACTACCTTTTCCATTGCATCAGGTGTTTGTTGCACAACCACTGAAACTTGTCTGACTCTTTATGACTCTGTGGTCATAGTGTGCCAATGCCTGTCAATGAGATTTTCTTGGCAAGATAACTAGAGTGGTTTGCCATTCCCTTCTCCAGTGGATTAAGGCAGACAGGCTAAGAAACTTTCTACAGGGTCAGATTTGAGCTCAAGTCTCCTTGATTCCAGGCCCAGTGGTCTATCCACTTAGCTACCTAGCTGCTTCTACCATACCAGGCTACTGTCTCTCATTTCAATGATAACAACCACATTTCTGTTTTTGAACCTTCACTTAATCAACTTTTGAAAGCTCATCTATTTTCTAGCATATGGAAAAAATGGATCAATAAATATTTATTAATCACATGGGAAAAAGGGGTGGGATGCATAGGAAATACAAACGAGAGTTCTGATTTTCAAGCTGGGAAAACAAGAAAAACAAAAGGAAAATAAAATAAGCATAAAAAAAGAAATAATAATTCGGTGCAGATGTCCTAAGGTGAGATCATGTAAACATCTAATAAGTTATCATAATAGCTGACTAGTTAGTCAGCTAGCATTTATTAAATGCCTGTTTTGTACCAGGTAGTGGGAAAACTGATAAAAGTCCTAGGAGACTAACAGTTCAAGAAACCAGAGGATCAAACATGAAGGAGGTAAATCTGACATGACAGAAATAACTGAGTTTTGGTAAATTGCGATCTATGACAAGAACATGACTGTGGAAGAGTATGCTCAATTTAAAAGGAACAACAGATATAAAAAGGGATGGGTCAGAACAATAGTAAGAAGTTAGATTCATGTGAGGAAATATGGAACCAAAGGGGAAAGGGAAGATGGAGAGTATTTGAGAGAAAATAGAAGTAATATTGCCATTGAAGTATACTATAGGCCATCTAGTGAGAAAAAGGAAATAGAAAAGTTGTTAATGGTAATAGGGTTTGTCATAAATATATGATATACTATACTCGTGGTCATAAGCTTGGATAACCTGGATGTCTGCTAGAACTCTCTGTTTCTGTCTCTGTCTCTCTTTGTCCATGTCTATCTCTCTCTCTTTTTTTCTCTCTCTTTTCTTTTCTCTCTCTGTTTTTTCTTAGCTGGAGTTATAAGAGGTAATATTTTCCCAGGTTGGCTTAATTACTTAATTATGAATTATCTTTCTCATAAAATGTTTAGGAAGCAGGGATTGAAATTTTATACTTAATTATAACAGTCAAAGATGAAATAGTTCTCAAGAATGGAAATGATGAGAACCTTGGGGGAAATTGGTCAACTTATCTTAGGATTTATGATAGAAAAGAATATCGGTATATTTTGGTATTGGGTACAAACCAGAAACCATTTCTTAGGAATGCATTCATAATATCATACTCACCCACTTTGGGAATATGTCTGATGATTTATCCTAGAATGAAGAATATGCTCTTGCTCAGTAAATTCCACACCTTGAATCAACTTTCCTTGGGTATAATTCTTTGATTTTTGTTGTTTAGCCATTTTTTGTTGTGTTTGATTCTTTGTGACTTCATTTGGGGTTTTCTTGAAAAAGATACTAGAGTGGTTTGCCATTTCTTCTCCAGCTCACTATAGATAAGAAAACTTGAGGCAAATAGGATTAAGTGGCTTACCCAGGGTCACACAGTTAGGAAGTTTCTAAGGCCAAATTTGAAATTAGGAAGAAAAGCCTTGACTTCAGACCTGAATTCGAATCTAGCCTCAGACACTTACTAGCTATGTGACCCTGGGTAAGCCGCTTAATCCTGTTTGCCTCAGCTTCCTCATCTACAAGTTGTGAGTTGGAGAAGGAAATAGGAAGCCACTTTGCCAAGAAAACCCCAAATTGGATCACAAAAACTCAGACACAACCAAAACAGAACAAAAATAACAATATTCAGACTACAGCTAAAGTACTGTGTTGATTTTAGGTAACACATTTTAAGAAATATTTTGGTAAATTGAAAATCTTTTCTACAACTATCATGTGTCAGAGGGACTAGACTTGTTGTCCTTGGTGGAGAGGGGAGATTACTAGTAATGGGGAGGAAGCTGAAAAGAAGTTTCATACTTAGGTTTGACATAAGAATATACTTCCTGACAATAACAATCATCCAAAATAATAATGAGGTGCCTTTGGAGGAAGTAGATTCCTTGTCATTAAAGAGGTCTTCCAGCAAAGGGTGGCATCTACTTGTCAATTAAGCTTAAAATGTGTCTTGTTCAGTTATAATTTGGATTAGATGGTCTCTGAGGTTGCTTCCAACTATTTTATAGCACTCTTCAAGTTTAGAAATGATTTTCCTCACAACAATCCTGTGATATAGGTTTTTCAACATGATTAGTCCCATTTTATAAATGAAAATAATTGAGGCTGAGAATTTTTAAATAATTTGACCAAGGTCACTGAAATCATAAAGTTTGGAACCTGTTTCTCTTCACCTACTGGCTTCTGGACATTTCAACAGAAAGGCCTATAGCAGTCTCTAGTACAACATTCCCAAATTCATTAATTCTCCCCCAAACCCATTCTTCCTGATTTCTTATTTTCTGTACTTCCTGATTTCTTTTGAGGGTACCAACATTCTTCTAGTCACTCCAGATCACAATTTCAATGTTGTCCTTGATTCTTTCTTCTCCTTTTCTCTACATATCTAGTCATTTGCCAAATTTTGTTAGTAGTTCTAACATCACTAAAATTTATTCTCTTATATTTACCAGAATTTGGGGCCTCATAATGTCTCACCCGGACTATTTCAATAAGCTATTAATTGAGCATCTTTCCTCAAGACTCTCCCCTTCCTGAACTGTGGGAGTAGAAACACAGAAGAAAAACTCCTGCTTGAACACATGGGTTGATGGGGATATCAATGGGGATCACCCTGGTGCAATTATCAATAATATGGAAATAGGTCTTGATCAATGATAAATGTAAAACCCAGTGGAATTGTGCACTGGCTACAGTGTATATGGTGTGATGGTTTGAGGAGAGGGAAAGAAAATGAATCATGAAAGCATAGAAAAATATTCTAAATTATTTAATTAAATAAAAATTTTAAATTAAAAAAAAGACCTCTCCCCTCCTTCACCCAGCTGACAGATTGATATCCTAAAATAGTGGTTCCCAAACTTTTTTGGCCTACTGCCCCCTTTCCAGAAAAAAATTACTTAGAGCCCCTGGAAATTAATTTTTTTTAAATCTTAATAGCAATTAATAGGAAAGATAAATGCATTCGTGGCCATCACCACTTCCTTGGATTGCTGCAGTACCCACCAGGTGGTGATGGCACCCAATTTGGGAATCACTGTTCTAAAACATCAATTCTCCATGTTACTTTTCTACTCAGTAAGCTTCAATAAACCACTATTACCTCTAAAACCAAATATAAACAATGTCTAACTTTCATAACTTGGTTCTAATTTATCTTTCCAGCATTATTTTGCATTACTCTCTTTGAATTCTATGGCCTAGACAAATTGGCCTTGCTCTACCTCAAATTCAAAATTTTATCCTTGGCCTCTATATCTTTCCATAACTAGCTGACCTTCTCTGAAATGTCCTTGTTCTTCATCTTCATTTCTCAGAATCTCTTGTGTCCTTCAAGACTCAACTCAAATTATACTTTCTACATGAATTTTTTTCTGAATCCTCTCTGCTGTTAGGGCCTTGCCTCCTTTTATTTATTTCGTATATACCTTTACATATCCACAATCTGACCTCTATCCTGACAGTAAAAGTCCTTACTTCCCCAATTACTAGCACAGTAAAAAGTAAACTGGCCCATGTCAGAAAAAAAGAAAACTCAAAAGAATCAGTAATTGGGTTGGTCCACAAGGGGCTGCAGGACTTCTAGTTTGGAAGAGATAAAGAAGTGTGGATCATCCTCAGCATCTTTGTCACTAACAGGAGAAATGTTATGAAAGAAGTGTTCCAAAGCATTATGGTGGAATAGAGTTGGGTAAGAGTGGGAGTAAGCCAATAAAGAAAGAAACACATACATAACACTCCCTTGGCCTCAGTGACTAAGTTTGTTTAATTTTAAGCAGTTTCTTTTGTGGAGTGGGCAAAGGAATGGAGGATAGGTGGGGTGGGTGAGAGAAACTAGAGAGAGAGAGGTAATAGGAGGGTTGAGAGATAAGCCCCTGTGAGGGGGTGGGAAGGTGGAGGCTGATGTCTTAAACCTTCCATTTAAAGCTGTAGGAGAAAGTAATTAAATCTAACAGAAGCTGCTGCACATAAAGGAAGAGCTGCATTTACATAGATACCAGCACCATTTCATGTAGAGGAAATGTCAGTTTTCTATAAATATGCAGGTTCTGTCATTACCACCGGAATTATTCATTAGACTGTAAATCAAAACAAGATGAATATACTGGTCCAGCATTTGGAATCCAGTCCCTTTGGAGGCAGCCTATAAAACCCAATGAGGCCTTTCATGTATATTTTAGGTCTGGATTTGTTCATTCATAAATAGAAGGTTCATAGGTGCATTGTTGGGGCATCATCAGAAGGATGGCCACCAGATGATGATTATTTTTTTCTTCAGAAACAACAGCACTGAGGATTTCAGTTAATCTCGAGATCATTAAAAGCACTGTCCCAATTCCCAAGTAGGATCCAATTGCTCTCTTCTTTCTTAATCCTGACTCCATTATTAATAACATATGTGACCATGAGCAAGCCATGAAACTTCTTTCTCACTAAGGATAATCCCCCTGGACAATGATAACCATGCAAACTCGAAATGGAATGAGGAACATAATTCCATCCCTGTCATATCACACTCATCCCTGGGATTCTGAACTCTCTTTTTCCATTCTTCAAATCTCATTCTGCATTCCCCATTGACTCCATCTCTTCCTTTATTCCCATTCCCCCTCAACTCAATCCCAACTAATCTTCTATTCAAAAGCTTCCCAATTTTAAATTTTGTTTTCTGGAATATCTGCTTTCTTTCATCTTAAATATTTTCATTTCTTCCTCTCTCTATCTTTTTTTTTCTAACACTCATAAAACGTTGTAGGTTTATTTGTTTTCCAGTGATTTTTTTTTACTTTTGTGTCACTCCTTAATTTATCTTTTACAGTTTGCTTTATTTTTCTCATAATTACATTCTACTGAGTCTTAGCTACACATGGTCTTTTCAACTTTGTAATGGAAAAAAATAAAAATTTTAAATTTCCCTTTAATTTGTGGATCATCATATTTACAACAGTAAGTGATATGCCAGTTTTTCTGGTCTTCTTTTGTTTTTATTTTTTTTTCCCTAAACCAATGAGCACCAATTAAAATTCATACTTTCATATACATAACAGAACCAAAAAACTGTCAGACATGAAACTTGCAAATCTCTACTATGAACATTTTGCTTTTTTATAAATATATAATAAAATCAACATTTCTTTTCTGATATTTTGCAATAAAAGCTATCTCTCTCCTTCAATTTCCCCCTCCTTGAGAAGGCAGGAAATATGATGGTGGTCATACACATATTGTCATACAATACATATTTTCATGTCCTTCTTATTTTGAAAAAAGATACATTTTTCATATATTAAAAATCATGGAAGAAATAAAAAATGGTACCTTTCATTTTGCATTTGGACTATACCTATTTCTTTTATGGTAGTGGATATCCTTTTTTTTTTTATCATAAATCTGTTGGAGTTGTCCTGGCTCTTTGCCTTGTTAATAATAGGTCAAAGATCATTCATAGTTGGTCATCATGTATTATTATTGTTACCGTTTTCAACTTTCTCTTGATTCTTATAACTTTACTTTGCATCATTTCACATATCCAGGTTTTTTTTGTGATCATCTTGTATTTCATTTCTTATACCTTTCTATTATAAGGATACATAACAACTTGTTCAGCCATTATCCAACTGATAGACATTCTTTCAGTTTCTAGATCTTTGACATCACAAAAAGAGCTTCTCTAAATATTTTTGTACCACTAGGTTCTTTTCTCCTGTCTTTAATCTCTTTGAGATATAGACCTAGTAGTCGTATTTCAATGTCAAAGATTATACACAGTTTGATGGCTCTTCTGGGCATGGTTCCAGATTACTCTATAGAATGGTTATGTCAGTTTGCAGCTCCATCAACAGTGTATTAGTGTCATCATTTTTTAACTTCCCCTGCAATATTCATCATTTTCCTTTTTTACCATGTTAGTCAGTCTGATGAGTGTGAAATAGTATCTCAGAGTTGTTTTAATATATATATATATATATATATATACATATATATATATCCCTATCAATAGTTGTTTGAAGCATTTTAATATAGTTAAAGAGAGTTTTAATTTATTCATCTGAGAATTGTCTGTTAATATTCATTGAGCATTTGCCATCTGGGAAATGTTTTGTATTATAGATTTGGCTCACCTCATTATACATTTGAGAAATGTAGCCTTTGTCAGAGACACTTATGAAATTTTTTTCCAGTTTGATATTTGCCTTTTAATCTTGTTTGCATTGCTTTTTTTGTATGGAAATATTTTAATTTAATGTAGTCAAAGTTACTGATTTTAAGTCTCATAATGTTTCCTTTTTCTTGCTTTGACTTAATTCTTTCCTTATAAATAGGTCTGATGGGTAAACTATTTTGTACCCTCCTAATTTGTTTATGGTATCATTTTTATTTCATATATGTTTGACTTTACCTTGGTATATGGTATAAAGTGTTAGTCTATGCCTAATTTCTGCCATATTGCTTTCCCATTTCCCCTGAAGTTTTGTAAAATAGTAAGTTCTTCCAAAACTCTCTCCATCTCCCTGAAGTCACTGAGAACTGGTTTCTTTCATATCTTTGCTGGTAACACTTTCTAACACTTTCCAATCATGCCCCATCCTTTACTCAATGGTAAAGGTGAAGGAATTGAAATATTCCTTGTTCTCTTTTGCTAATACTGGGCTCTCTTTCTATCACCATAACTGAATAGACTCCTCCTTGGAGGTTCACTCAATACACATCTATGACCCAGTCAAGGTTTTGGTAGCTTTTATCTACAAACCTCCAAGACACTCTATCCTTCCCCAATGAGTCCAGTGCCTGGTTCACAGATTCTCTCCTCCTCATCTCTTGGTTTCCTTCTAAAGGATTTCAAACACATATATTGATACTCCTTCAAACCCTATAATCTCTCATTTCTGAAATTTACTAATTTCCAATGAGTTACCCCATCACTACACTACACTCTATTTTTATATTATTTTTAGAAGCGAAAATTCCATGATAAGCATATAAGCATTGTGAGCTTGGGCAAATCATTTTATTTAATGACAAAATAATCAACTCTGAAATTCATACAGCCTTAACATTCCCAGATCCTCCTTCCTTTAATGACCTCGTCATTTACTTCATCCCACCCAATTGCTTTCTTGCATTTTATGATTTTCAGAAACTCATGATTCAGCAAGATGAAATCGACTCTATAACTCGTATTTTCTCTGATCATATTCCATCCTGAATTTCAGCAAGCTGAGTATGCTTGTCTCCTTGCTTACTTCTGTTTATGCATTGTCTCCTCCATTAAATGGTGAGCTACTTGAGGAAAGGGATTGCCTTGGGTCTTTCTTGGTATCCTTAGTCCTTAGAGCTGTACCAGGCATTTAGTAGGTTCTTAATAAATTTGTATTGATTTTTGGGTGAAGAGTATAGCCCATATGAGTGGGTGGGTTGAAGGACAAAGTGGTTAGAGTTTTAGCCTTGGAGTCAGCAAGACTACACTAATAATAGCAGGAAGCTCACTTTAACTGTCTTAGTTTAAGTCAATTCAATTTAATAAATATTTATTCTTAAGTAGTATATATTATTTTTGGGAATAAAGTGGTTAATTAAGTTCAAAATATTAATTCAGAAGCTGGAGAATTCCCAGGGCTGGAATTCAAATCCTCCCTGAAACATTTATTAGCTGTGTGATGCCTGGAATGTCACTTAATTTCTATGGGTCTTGATTTCCTCAGCTACAAAAAGAGGATTGGACTCCATGGCCTCTAAGTTTCTTTCTAGTTCCAACTTCATGATCCTACCACTCAAGTTGGACATTATTTCTGACCATATGTATTTGATGCAATTTTGAGAGTAGTTTCCTCTTATATAAATTCCTAAGAAAGAAATGCTTCTGACAAATAGTCACTTTATAGATAGCAGCCAGTATAAGGTGACACTTTTGTTTGTTCCTTATTCTCCACAATGATGTAAGAGTCATTTGTTTATAAGATTCCTTCCTATTTTATTTCTGTAGAGTAGAAGTTCTTAACCTGGAGTCTGCAGATCTTACCCTCTACCCCCAAGGGTCCATGGATATATTTCAAAGGGTCCTAGAACTTCAATTGGGAAAAGTTAGATTATTCTTTCAAATAATTGTTTCCTTTTTAATCCAGTACATTTTATCTTATGTATTTATTCAACTGATGTGTATTACATAATAATGCAATATCTTACATTATTTTGTGAAGGGATCCATTGATTTCACCAGTCCTCAAAGGAGTTACAGGAAAGGTGCAGAACCTTTGCTATGGAGCTTTGTCCATGAAAACCTGATGGCCATCTAAGTGCTGCCTCTGTGCATGCTCTTTATGACCTTCAGCATGAATTATAAACCAGGCCAATTCTACTTTTACCACTTCAAGCAATGTTGATTCCCAAAGTTCCCCAAGCATTGATTTTGAAATGAAGGGAATTTCTTAGAAGCAGAATTGAGACACCTTAAATACTGGTGAACTAGCAAATGTTTAACAATCTATACAAAAATATCTGGAAGAAATACTTTTAAGTTCAATCTGTATTATAAACTCTTTCTTAAATCTAGACCATCAACAATATAGTAAATGACATAGTTTTGAAGCATTTGATGATTTCTGACATTTAAATGTTCACACTGAAAATTTAACAATTAATGATCTCCTGAGCAAATTGAAGCTGGTCTTTGTCAATGCCCCTGACCTCAGAAATAAAAACAGAGAGACCTCATCAACCATTGCACTGGATTCCCTGCTCTGTCCATAAATGGTTGATGTTTCCCGTTAGCATTAAATGATACAAGGCCACAGAGAAATTGGAAAACCATGGATGGGTTTGGGGAGTATAGCTTGCCAACTCCCACATTTCACCTGAATCAGTATCAGTCAGCTATGGAATTATATCCTCATTAAGTTTAGAAATAAAAGTAAGACTCATATGGCTCCCCTTTGCCCCCAAATTTTCTTTGGCTTTTCAAATCTTTGTGAACCTTCTTCCCTTTTTTCATGCACTCTACGGTAGCCAAACTGGTGTCATCTACCTGTTCTGTCTGGTACACCAACACTGCATCTCATATCTCCTTTCTTTACCAGAGATTTCCTGTACTTGAAATATAATTCCCCCTTACTTCTATTTCAGAGAATCCATATCTGACCTTCAAAGTTCAGTTCAATTACCACCTTCCAGATATGATGGACTTAGAGAAAGTCTTACCTGATCTCTACTTCCACCCAGGTCCTAGAGCAATCCTCCCAGGCTAGGGACATTCTTTAGTATATATTTTATACTTAATTATGTACTTCATACCCAAAGTACATATGCTACTTGAGAATAAATGTTTGTTAAATTGAATTGGCTTGACCTAGGACATGTGAGTGAACTTTCTGCTATTATTCATGGAAGAACTGATCACCTGATCCATTTTGGCAAAAGTCAAATATAATTTGTAGTGCCTGCTTCCTGTAACTCAAACTCCAGAAAATAGCCCCAAAATGCCCACTGGGTCTCAGTTTACTCATTTTTTTAAAATGTTAAAAATTTTAAAAAATATTTTAAACATTAAAAAATATTAAGACACTTTTTACAATTAAAAATAAAATTTAAAAATATTTTACAATAAAATCAATATTGGCTCCAAGGCAGAAGAGCAGTAAGGGCTAGGCAATGGGGATTAAGTGACTTTCCCAGGGTCACAAAGCTAGGAAGTATCTGAGTTCAGATTTGATTCTAGGATCTCCCATCTCTGGTCCTGATTCTGGATCCACTGAGCCACCCCTAGTTTCTTCATTTTTGAAATGATAGACTGCCAGGAGATGATCTCAAATCCTCCTCTAAATGATGAGATCATGTGATCTAAATAAATATTTTATTTTTAAAAATTATCTGATAGCTTAGAACTATTAACTGATCCCCATTGTCTGCTGAAAAAAAAGTTTAACTCCTTTTGCCTAACATCCTAGGTCTTCCACCATTGAAACCAACTTAATCCATCTAGTCCTATGGCATATGTATATTTAACTTGTTTCCATATGTTATATAAAATGTGAGGTAAATATTTGTATTTAGCATATGTGCATATATAATAAGTATAGTATGACCTAAAATTCTTAGTTTGCTTTTAAGCTTTTAAAGAGATTGAAAGTTTTTTTAAAATTTTATTTAATTGATTAATTAAGATAATTTTCCATGGTTACATGATTTGTCTTCTTTCTCTCTCCTCCTTCCACACTACTCCCATAGCCAATGTACAATTCCAGTGGGTTTTACATGTTTCATTGATATTGAAAGCTTTAAGGCATAAAACAAAAACATTGGTGAGATTCCATCTAATAGAAGAAAGAGAGAGAAAGAAAGCTAGGGATAGGTCTAATCTTTTAAACATATGTATATATATATATAGAATCATATATATGATATATATATATAGCATAAACATTATATATAAATTATATATTATATATAATGTATAAATTAAACTTTATACATAAAATTTATATATATATATAGTGTATGCAATTTATATAAATATAAAAATACAACATATTATATATATACATACATATATATATATATATAAACCCAGTCCAATAAAAAATAATTTATTAAACACCTACTAAATGGCAAGCGTTTTGGATATATTGAGTTTACTATGTCTACTGGATATCCTGTTTAAGATGTCTGAAAGGCAATTGGAAGTGTGGGCTTGGAAGTGAGCAAAGAGACTGAGGCAGGATAGCTAGATTTGAGAATCCTCTGCACAGAAGTGGTCATTGAATCCATGGGAACTTATAAGACCACCAAGCAGAGTTGTAACCTAAAGCCCTCCCACCTTACCATAGAAAGTATGGAGGATGTTCTATTTGAAGAAGATTCCACTGACCAGATTGCTGCTGTTTAAAAGCAGTCAGGAGTACTGCAGGGAGGGAAGAGAAGGAAAAAGACAGCCAGAGAGACAGACAGACAGACACACAGAAAGAGAGAGACAGAGAGATATACAGAGGAAGAAATGAGAGAGAAACATTTTGTCATGAGCATATTTTTCCTCGATTTTTATCTAAATATATGTGTCAGAAATATAAAATATATGTGGTTCTGTATGCATTTATTCATGCATGTGAATGCTTCAGAAGCATGCATGATTACACTATCATTATAGTAAGAAACCATGCAAAACGAAGCAATTTGCAGGAAGATGCTTTATGCTCTATCTACATTGAGTTTCATGAGGTAAGACTGATGGAAGTATACATTGCTAGCTTTTGAAAGTCTATTTGTATAGGCCTTATTATCTCAGGCATAAAGGTTTTGGAGAAATAGGTGAAGACATGTCCTTAGAATAACAACAAAAAACAAAAATTATGCATAGACGCAAAGATACTCTGAAACGTCAGGGCTTCTGCCACGATCCCAAATAACACTTACTTTATTGAACTCCATTACTGGAAACCATCACTGCATAATTGCTGAAAAAAGAAATTGTTACATTCCAATTATATTTTGAAATGCTTAAAGTAAAGATCAAAATGGCAGCTGATCCATGGTGATAGTTATCATCCTTTGTATTTGAAGAAGGCTAAAATGGCATTGCTGTGTCTGAGTCCTTGTACAGTGTTTCTGACTGATCAGACCACTATAAGCTCAGAAGGCTCTACCAAAGATTGGGCACAAATAGCCCACTGGAACATTTGGAATGGAGATTATCTCTAAATTTCCACATTGCATGCTTCTTTTGAGTTATTGCAAATCTATCTCACTCATCACACACAATGTCTTCTTAAAGTTGGGCATGCCATGCTGGACAGTTCCTTGTTCATGTTTTCCAAGTCTCACAGTCCATACTGCTTTTTAGAAAGATATTGAGAATCCTTGTATCACTCCTTCTGACCTCCATGGAAATGCTTGCTTTGTTGGAAATAAAATAGTTTTTTAGGCAAATGTTTGTGACTTCTACAAGGTCACAAGGCAATAATGTAGGACTCACAGGAAAAGTTTATCCCTATAATAAACTAAATCTTTCCTTCTGAAACAAAAAAGAAAGTGACTTGATGGTCATTCAAACATTCTGAGTTTTCTATTATGCTATACCCCGTGCCCTCATTCCCAGGAAGTCTTTTTTTCCCAGTCTGATTATTTCCAATTCTGCCACCATTTCTTCATATGACAAAATCTCTAAATCTCTCATTCTTCTGATCATCTTCCAATGACCAGAAACCTACTCCATGTCTTAAATTACATGATCCTACTAAATTTAGTAGCAATACTATCCAACTTAATTCAATGGGGAAAATGCTCTATTTGGAGTCAGAAATATTGCATTCAAATTCTGACTCTGCCATTTTTATGTTTTTTATGAGCAAGTCACTTAAATTTTCTGGACCTTATCCTCCCCCCCTCTTTTAAATTGATGTATTTGGGTAAGAAGTTTTCTAATGACCTTTCTGGTCCTAAACCTATAGTAGATAGATATAAGCATATAGTATCATAGAGAGTAGATAGAATTAGCATAGCCTATCATTTCATTTACTTCTTCCTCTTTAAATATATTTATATACCTTTATTGATTTTTTTGTAGGGGCAGTTATACAATCTTGGTTTGCCTCTGAATTATTTCCTTTTCCTTCATTAGAGGGTCTTCGATTATAACAACTTTTTTTTTTACAATTAAAAAAGGAAAAATGCATCACAACTGATAGATACATAGACAATTCTTCCATTATATTCAGTGTTCTACATTTATGGCCTCCTATCCACTTGGAAAGGAGCAGTCATATCAATGGGGAGCTATCATCTTATGTCTCTTCTTAGGGGCATAGTTTCTTTTAAATTTAATAATATTCATTTTCAATTGCTTTTGGGGTATTATAATTTCCATTTACATTGTTGTGGCAAAAGTTTATATTGGTTTCCTGGTTGTTCTTTGCTTATTTTGTATCAGTTCCTATAAGACTTCTCATGCATCTCAGAATTTATCATTTTTATTATCCTTACAACATGATTATTATATTCATGTATCATGTTTTGGTAGCCCCTCCCCAGGTGATGTATATCTATTTTGTTTGAAGTACTTATTGCTACACAAAAAGTATGGCTATAAATAGTTTGGTGTACTAAGACTTTTTATTTAAAATAGTTTCTGTGGGGTAGAAAAGAGTATAAATATTTTAACTATTTTATTTGCACAATTCTGGTTATACAGCATCACATACGAGCATCAGTGTTTCTCTATTTGACAACCCATACAATGTTTATAATTTTATCTTTTATTATATCTGTCAATTTTCTGGATGTGAAGTAGACTAACAGGTTTTAATTTTTTTTTCATTTCTCTATTTATTAGTGATATTTTTGTATAATTTTCTCTGACTGTTAATGGTTTATGATTCATTTGAGAAACATTCATGTCCTTTCAACATTTAATACTAAATACTAGGCAATTAATTTTGGTGCTATGTTTTACTGTTAGTTGTCTACATGACTGAGATATCAAATTCCTTTCAGGTATATTAGGTAAAGAGAATTTTTCCTCTAATAACTTATCTTCTTATCCTAGATAGATTAATTTTGTTCTGAAAAGATTTTTCATTTCAGGTCTTCAAAATAATCTATTTTGACTTTTGTAATTGCCTCTTTCTCATGTTTCTTTAAGCATTATTTTAATTCTTGTATCTGTGAAAATTTTATATTTAAAAAAAGTTATATCATCTTTTAAGTTCCAAAATATATTCAAAATGAAGACATGAAGTTATATCATACTATTTTTCTTCTATTATCCTGTCTTCAGATCTTTCATTACTTTCTCATCTATTGTTATTATTGCTTGAATTTAAATAAATATATAAATTTAATAGCACTGAGAGGAAGTTTCTTTCTTTTAAGCTTATATTTATTGGTAAAAACTAAAGTCTTTATATTGAATACTTGCTTTTTTTAATACATATTTTCTATGGTATTAATTAATACTTCTATTCCTAAACTTTGTTGGATTTTTGAAATAAATCAACATTGTATTTTGTAAAGAAACCCAAACAACAAATCTTTTCTCCTTTATCTATTGAGATAATCATGCATTTTTAAAGTTTTTGTTTTTCTTATGATCAATTGTTTTGATTCTTTGCTAATATTAAAACATCTTTTCACAAATCCAACTCTTTTATAGTGAATTATTTCTTGGGAAGTTTCCCATTTTCTATCTGACAAAGTTTTCTTTCATGTTTTTCAATCCATTAATTATACTCTTCTTAATGACACCTTTGCTTTTAACTTTCTCTGATTTAGATATCAGGACTGTATTTGTCTCATAAAATGAGTTTGAATTCAGTAGAGTGCTTTCATTTTCCATTTTTGAGAATTACTTGCATAGTAGTGGTATTAAATAATCTTTAAATGTTTGAAAGAATTATCTTCCAAATCCAACTAGAATAGGAAGTCTTCCCAACCCCCTTTGCTAGCTCCTTTTCAAGTATTTCTGGTTTTTGTTTCATTTTGTTTTTGTTTGAAACTGAGAAATTTTATTCTTTGATTCATTTTCTTCATACTTATTTATTCCTTCTTTAGCATCTTTGTATTGCTAATGGAATTAAAGCTTCTAAAATACCAAGTTTTCTCTTTTAACAAGTTTCTGTTACCATCCTTGTAGGTCTAGCGCTCTTACTCCTTTTTTTTCTACTAGGTTTCACTCTTCAAAGTATCAGTTAGTTATCATGAGGGTAGAAATATTACCCCACAGTAAAAAATAAGAATAATAATTTCCTCTGTCTCGGATTTTGCTCTTCAGTTCTACTATTCTCTTTCCCTTTTGTCCTTTCCTTTAAGGCATAAGTCCCAATTCTCTTCATGTCATATTGTCAAGCAAGTTCCTCTTTGCACATCAGTTATCCCTAGCAACTTTAACAGACATTGTCCATAAAAGCACAATAATCTGTCAGAAGAAATGAACATCCTGTTCAAAAAGATTTTACATTTCCCATTTTCATTTACAGAATATACATCCCTCTGATAAGCCCTATCTATTTTGTCATTTTTTTAATTAATAATTTGACATTATTTATTGGTTCTTGGTGTCACAATGGACAGAAAAGCCCAAGCTCAAATCTTGACATTTAATAGTTACATATTGGTGGCAAGCAACTTAATACCATTCTGTCTCAATTTTCTTCTCTATGAAATGGAGATCATAAAAGGACTTATCTTCCAGGGTTCTTGATGATAAAATGAGATAATATGTAAGCTTTAAAGTCTATGTAAATTGGCTATTATAATTGTGTCCTTGTTAATCTTGAGTACTTTGCTTTTCAGTATATATCACTTCATTTTTATCTGTCGTTTCTTATGAGTATAAAGGTGACACCAAAGATAGAGGATACAGTGCTGGGCTTGGAGTGAAGAAGACCTTAGTGAAAATCTGGAATTAGAGATTTACTAGCTGAGTCCCTGGACAAGTCATTTAACTTTTTTGCCTCCGTCTCCTCCTCTGTAAATAGAGCTGGAGAAGGGAACAGCAAAGCACTCCAATATTTTTGCCAAGAAAAATCCGTATGAGGAACTAAAGTCTCAAACAACTGAAATGATTGAATAACAGAAAAAACAAAATAGTCTTGTGTTTTTCAAATTCCTTTCCCTTGATAATTGAATTCCTTTTTTGCTTATAGTTTAAAAATTGTTTTTGGCATTAGAATTCCTTAATTTAGGCAATATGAATCTTAGAAATTTTTGTTATAGAGGTAATCTGTGGATCATTTGATCATTTAGTTTTGAGAAGTTTTCTTGTATCATTTCTTAATTTGTAGGATTCAGATTTTTTTGACTTGTCATGTTCTTCTGGGAAATCTATGATCATTTGGTTGTTATACCATTTTTCTAGGCAAAAGCTCTTCAGCCTTAGAGTTTACTAACCTAAAGGTCTTACCTAAGGTGCAATTAACCCAAAATTCCTTTATTATGCCCTCTTTTCCTCCCAAAGTAAACCAGAAGAGTTGATGTCTGCAGTTTTATGCAAAAGGACAACAGGGGAAGGTTAGAAGTCCGATGTGTTGGTGAAAAATCAAATACACAAACAAACAAACCAAAAGGATGGAAATCCTTAAGTGAGTCCAAAAAATCATTTACTTGCTTTTTTTAACAGTAATGTGGTAATGTTGACATATCAAACTTGTCTGTAAGTACAATCTCTAAAAACTTGATCATCTACTAAGTCAACTCTACTTTTAGCCTATACTAAATATCTGCTGTTGTAATTTTAATCCAAATGAAAACCTTGAAATTCATTGCTATGAAGTTTTCTTTTAATCTGATACATTACTTGAACACCACTATCTTTCTGAATATTGATTGTAGCATCCTTTGAATGAGAGCACCTGCAGTGCCTTGTATTATTTGTGAAGCTGATTGTCTTTCTTGATGTGTCCTCATTCAAGCCACTGAGGGAAAAAAAAGGTGTTTAGATCAGGGTTATAGGTTCACCCAGCAATAAACCAATAGAACAGTCTGCTCTTTGCAGGCTGGAGATTTATCTGCTAATCAGCTTGGAGGTGTATGTAATAAAGTTGAATTTTAAAATGTCTACTTATTATATTGGGTCTTTTCCTGAAAAAGATAAAAATATTATAACAGATGTCTTCTTGAAATCAAGATATGCTATCTTTTGAAATTTTCTGTTATACTAATTTATCAAAAAATGGAATTGTTAGTTTAGGACTATGGAATATAGAATATAGAGAAAAGGGCTTTAGAGAACATTTAGCCCAAGTCCCTAATTTATTAAATAAGAAACCTGTGACCCAAGGAGTTTATGTGCATTGCTCAAGATTTTAAAAAATACTAGCAGAGACAACATTTGAATATCTGTTGTCTGATTCTAGTTTTCTTTCCACAATATCTTTGATATAATATATAATTTTATATTTTTATTCTTTAAATTTCTCTATATATTTTATCTTAACTAAAATAATAAAGAGGTTATCATTACAGAACTTTAAAGTTTTATGCCATTCTTTTTTGGAGGTATAATTTTAGAGGAGGAAAGTACTAATGGTTGAAATGTGTAACACAACCGCCTCTCTCAATCATACTTACCAAAGGGAGACCTATATTTTAGATCTTTATTCATTTAGATGTAACACCATTCATCAAGTGCCTATTACCAAAATTGTAAAGATAAAGCCTAGAAGCAAGTAGTTCCTGGTACAGAACTGCCCTTATATTTCCCAGTCTGTTAAGTGATTATGAATAGCATAATCATCAATTTATTATAAAATAAAAAGGTAGCAGTAGATGACCTCTCAGTTTCTTTCTGGCTTCAAATCTATGATCGTATGGTCCTTGACAGTTCTCTCTCTAAAGTGTTTGTGCTGATTGAAATCAGGGAAAGGGAGACACTTGGAGAGAAACTTCAGAAAATATTTATTGTATTCTGTTCGTTATTTTTATATGTCACGGACACTTTACAGATTCTTGTCCTGGGTAGAAAGCCAAAAGTATTATGGAGATTGGTGGTGCTAGTTGAGAGGGGGTGAAGCCAGGAAATAACTCTTCTAACCTGGATGAAGATAAGTTCCACAGCATAATTCTTTCAAGTTCTTGGCAGGGAGGTAAAGCATATGGCTATAAGGAAAAAAAAAACATAGAAACTGATCTACAAATGTGGAAAAAATAGGGAATGAATGGTTGCTCATATTTCACTGGATTTAAATCATTTGGATAAAATTTTCTATGAAAGTTCATCCTAATTCCACAGAATAAATTCATACTAACCTTAAGTCAAACATCACAGTCCCATCCTTGTGGTATGAAAATAATTTCATGAGCTTAGTTTTCACAAGATGTATTAAAGAGACAAAAAAGAAACCATGGGGTTCAACATGTCAGAAGTATAAAGATGGTGCCTAAAACTTTTAGCTAAAGTCAGTGTGGGCAATGGAAAGTCCCGAGCATTGCATTGGTAAAATATAGAAAGAGGCAAAGTTTATAGTTTATCTAAAATCAGAAAATATTACAAAGATATAAAGATTTAGAGATCACCAAAACCCATAGTTTCCATATATAGACATGGAGTCCACTCTGTCCCCAAAAACTGAGTTGACTCATCCAAAGTCCTATAGGTAGTGGATCCAGGATTTGAACACAGAGCCTCCTATAAGTAAGCATATAAATATCCCCTTGTCAATAATACCCTGGTTATTCACAAAGCCATTCTGCTTAGATGTGGAAGGTTCATGTTTTAGTAAAAGGTGTAACCAAGCCCATGGAACTATCAAAGAAAAATTTGTCACTATTCTCCATTCTTCTCTCCCACTTTCCAATTCAAAATTTCTGATCACTAGCCTTACAATTACCCAGTGTTTTGAGGTATGAGTATATCCATTTTATACTTGTGTTAAAAGTCAAATTATAACTTCTTATCCCAAAAGACTGTTCTCTAATCTTCCCTGGTTAAATGTTATTTAATTCTAGAACAAATATTTCTTCTCCAAGATTACATTAAGAAAAAAAATCTCTGGTCATACATACAGCTAAATTGTACATACAAAATAAACCAGCACTGCTATCACATATGACACTGAAAAACTATTGAAGGTCTCTAACACAACCAGGATTATTCTTCAGTGAAATATGACTTCTTTGAGATTCTCCTTTTCCTCTTCCCTGAAACATCTCTTCAGGCTGCCCTGGAAATAGCAGATATCACAGAGACTATAGAAACTCTTCAAATCATGCATAACGGCAGGAGCAGGTGTCCCCTCAAGAGAAAAAAATAAAGAGGAAAAAAAGATTCCTGTTTTCGTGCAATTATCCTTTTTAATGAAAATAAATGAAGGAGAAAAACTCACAAGGCTGTATCAACATTGGCAATCTCTGTCTCATTCCCTCTCCCAAATGGCATGATTTTCAAAGTTTTCCAAGAGGCAGTGACAGCTCTTTAACCTCCTCCCTTCTTGAATCATCAACTAAGTAAGCACTCATCATTATAAGTACTGAAATTTGAAAAGAATCCTACTGATTAGAGTTCAAATGCTGTCATTCAACTACACAAGAGTAACCTTTTAAAATTAAGTATTGAACACTAGGTAGATTGTAAGAGGAAGGTAGAATAGTTAAGGAAGGTATAAGGGATGCAAAGAAAATCTGTGATAGTAGGTGAGGGAAGGCACACTGAAAGTTATGCCCCTCCCAGTGATTTTTTTCTTTTTGGTGCTGCAAATCAAGACAGCACGAAAAGGAGAAAATGATTCTATTATACATCAGGATAAGGAATTAAGACATTGAGAACAGATAAGAGGTGGCAGTGAATCAATATCAGACTCTTTACTCAACTAAAAAGATGAACAATGAAAAAATAATGACTACAACAGTTTGTGTGTATGTGTGTGTGTGTGTTTAAGGATCATTATAAGAGAGATTTATATTTGGAAATGAAATTTGAAATCATCTGATTCAACCCTCTCATCTTGCAACTGAGAAAACTGTGAGCAAGAGATATTGTGACTTGTCCAAGGTCATACATGTAAGTGGCAGATCTGGGATTCAAATCCAGGTCATTTGATTCTGACTATAAATCAATCCACCTTTCCTAATGCTTCACTGATTTGGACCTTGTGCAAAAAACTCTAATTTGGAGACCAGGAAAGTCATAATTCTGAGAGTCAAGAAACAGAACAAAAGCAGTGAGCTTGTTGATGGGCCCATGTTGGCCTTCATTCCCTTCTAATTCCTTTTGTTATAATGTGGACTGTAAAATTATCCACAGGCAAATAAACAGGCTTAATCTATGCTCCCATTAATTCCCTTTTATGTGTTATTCCTCACACTCCATCAGAATGTAAGTTCTTTAAGGGAATGAACTTCTTCCTTTTCCTTATATTTGTATGTCCAGCCCTTAGCACAAAGCCTTGCTCATAATAAGTGCTTAATAAAGCCTTATTTCCTTCCTTCTTTCCCTGAAAATTCCATGTCACAGAATATCAGAGTTCAAAGGGACTAAGAGGCCATTTGTCTTCATGTATGCCTGTAAAAATAGTCACTTGCAAATGTAGATAGTTTTCAGCTTTGTAAACATTTTAGATATTTGATCTCATGTGAGCCTAATAGCCATCAAAGATAGGTTCTTGTTTTGATATTTCAATGGAACCTTAATCTCATCTATGTCAGTATTCCCACAAATAATGCAAATCATAATCAATCAAGCCCTACCATCTTGAGTGACATATACAGAAGCAAAATATCATACATTCAGAGCACGACGAGTTTAAAGGAGATTGAATTCAGCACCTTCCTTTTCCCGGATGAGCAACTTGAAGCTTGAGGAAGTGTACTAACTTGTGCAGGGTCACACAGCTAGTAAGTATCTGAAGCAATAATTGAAGGTATTTTGATACCAAATCCAGTTTAGTTTCCATGTTACCTCTCACTTCTATAAACCTAGAGCTGGATGTGGCTTCTAAATTCATTCAGTCTAAATTCATCATTTTTCAAATAAAGAAATTGAAACTCAGTGAAATGAAGTTACTTGTCAATAGTCACCCATGTTGCTAGCCTCAGAAGTGGGATTTGAGCTCAGGCTCTATGACCACAGAGCCAGGCCTCTTTTATTGCCTCCTCATTTCAAGTCTTCTTAGATTTATGCCACAAGAGATTCACCTAATAGACTTGCATTCTCCCACTAAATCTCTTGACACTGTGTTAATATCAATGGAATATATAAGATGGCGATGGTGAACCTTTTAGAGACTGAGTGCTGCCCCTCCCCAGACCAAGTGTCATGCCCTGTCCTCCCCCTCGCTCCTCAGCCCTCCCCTCTTATCCCAGACAGGGGATGGAGGAAGCACTCCCATTGGCTGCTAGGCAGAGGGATGGGTGAAGTGATGAATGTCCTCAGGTGCATGGTGAGGGGGAGGGGAATGAGTCCACTCTGAGTTCCTCTGATTTCCTAGTAAGAAAGTCTGGCAAAGAGACTACAGGCATGCCCCCAGAGAGGACTCTGTGTGCCAAAGGTCCACCATCAGAATATAAGATATCTATTGGTCATCCCTTATTCTTTTACTCTTATGACCTATACACCTATACTGGCACTTTTTCTGGACATACATTTTTATGATATAATCTCATATGCTGTTTTCATGTATAAATCATTGCTTATAATGGGTTATAGACTATATATGACCATCCTATTTCTCTCCATTACCCTGATTAGGGTATTCTATGTCCTAATCCCATGGCTCTATGACAGCTGTAAAATATCAGTGGAAGTATATCAGTATTTTCAAATTACTTCTTCGTTTTGGCCAAGTGTCTATTGTCCATTTTCTAAGTAAAGGAATCTCCCTCATGGAGGAGAATGTTAAGGGATTTGAAGAACACTGCTCCACTCTCCAGGTTTTTAGGGATGTGTTCCTAAAGGGAATAGATTTGAGGTTTCAATGGAGTAAAACATGTTCTGAGATGTAGAAGGGGAGACTCCATCCTCGTCAGAGAATTGGAGAATATGGGAATGTTTCATAAAAGAGAGAGAGAGCAAGACAGATGTACTAACTGTACGACTTAAACACAGATTTGAGGGTCTCTCTGAAGAAGACAAAGTCAGATGCTCTGATGATGAAGAAGCCTCTAGTGCTCCAAAGAATAATATAGTAAAGCCACAAAAGCTACCAGGTGGCAGCCGACCCAGTAAGTCAGAGAAAAAAAGTAATTAATGAGCCTTTGTTCTAGTGTACCAAGGCAACTGTTTGACTAAGTAACAATAGCACAGAGGCTTATTGTCATCTTCATTTAAGGTATGAGAGGTAAGGTCATAAGACTTACTAAAATGGACAATAAACACCCACTTTTGGTGATTCATCCAGGTACAAATGATACTACCAAGAAGAACCTAAAATATTTTGCCAACAATTATGAAGTATTAAGCAAGAAACTAAACAGCATGGGAGCACAGGTTGTGGTTTAATCATTATTATACCTTGAAGGCAAAGTGTGGAAAAGAAAAGTAATTTATTTGGAAAGTAAATAGTTGATCCAGGCTATAATAAGTGATTATAGGACTTTGTAAACTAAAGACTGAAAAATAGGAAGGACAAATTCCTGATCAGACATAGAGTATTTCTAAGAAGGATTGGTAAACCAGTTTTACCTGGAATCTGGCAAAACTAATTGTAGCATTTCTTTCTGGATCTTTCCATATTTCGTACAAATTGGCCTCCTTGCTATTACATACCTATGATATTTATTTTTCTGAATGTCTGCCTTTGCATTGATTGTATCATATGTTTGGAATGCTCTTTCAACCTATCACCTAGTCTTAGATTAACCAACTTAATTTATTAAGTGCTTGCTATGATTTAAGTATTAAATTAGGTCCTGAGCATAAAAAAAAATACTAAACAATTAATTTTAGAACCCTAGATTTCTTCAATTTTTTCCCAGGAGTCATCCCATACATATAGCCTTTTCAGATTCTCCTAATTGTTAATTTCCTTGCCATCTATACTTTGGAAGATCTTTGAAATTTGTAATCTACATACTTATTGTGTACTCCATGTCCTCCTTGATCCCATTCCAACAGATTGAAAGCTCCTTGAGGCCAGTTTCTCTTTCTTTCTAAGTAAGGTATGGCCTAGAGTAGGGCCTTACAAAAATAGAATTTAATAAATGATTGTTAAATTGATTAGGTTGGGAAATATCCAAAGGAGAGTAATCAAGATTCCGAATGGCCTTTACATCTTGACTTGTAAGGAACAGTTGAGAGGGCTAATAATGTTTTTTTTCTTGTAGAAGGGCAAACAATATATAATTCATATGTAGTGGTTTTCTTCAGACATTTGAAGAGCTGTCATAAGGAAGATAGATTAGTTTTTGCCTGCTTAGGCTCAGAGGAGAAAACTAATATGAAAGGGTGAACATTTCAAAGAGGCAAGTTTAGTCTTTAAATAAGAAAAAACTTATCCTTAGAAATAAATATTTATCTCGTTCAACTTTTCATTGGAGTGGTTGTCTTCTCTGAGATGGCTATGATTTAGATGAAGAAACTCCAGCAATACAAGTAATAAGGGACAGAACACCATAGTAATGATTCTTTCTACAGAACTATAGTTTCCAAATTAAAATGAACTACTTTATATTAACTGATGAAGAAACTGATAAAGAATTTTATCTAAAATCTGCCCTAAGTAAATCCAACTAGTGACATTTTAAACCGTGGCTATATGTAAAACTGGTCTATGTTTGAAATCTGAGAAATAGCTTCCATTTTTCTCTGTCCTTTATCTTTCAATATCTAAGAATTACCAAGCCTCATTGATTTTAACTTCCAAAAATAATTCTGTATTCCATCTGTTCCTCTGGCCCTAGGACTATCACCCTACTACAAATCTTCCTAACCATATTCATGAAATATTGCATTCTAACAGATTCCCAACCCATCCTTTAAACAACAGTGAGACTAACTTCCTCATTCCTACATCTTGCCTTGTAAGTTCTCTCTTCAAAACAACAATGATGATAATGATTACAAGTTCCCCCTTTTCCTTGTTGAATAAAATCCAGACTTATTTATCAATAGATCCCCTGCAATCTACAGAGATCATACATTCTCAGTCATATATCATTCTCTTCCAAACACTTCTCAATCAAACTTATTTGCTCTCTGTGTTCAAATGTTTCCTCTAATCTCTTGCCTTCCTCCCTTGTTTTTTATTTCCTATGCCTAGAATAGCTTCATTTCTTCTCTTTCCCGACCAACCCTTAAAACCCTTTTCAAATTCCACCACCCAACAAATCATTTATGTTCCCTTTCAGACTTTACAAAGCTCTTAGTTTTCTTACTTTCCTCTTAAGTTATGTAATATTGTGTAATTTGTCATATGTCTTGTCTCTCTCTCTTTCTGAATGTAAGCTTCATGAGGGAAGAGCCTGTTTCTTCTTTAAACTCAATTTTCCTGGTCTCTAGTCCCTGTATATAGATAGTATGCAAGATGCTTAATCTATATTGAATAAATGCACATTATTCCTGTATCAGGACTAATTTATATAGATCATCACTTGAAGGATTTTAGTCTTCTGGAGTTGGAAGTAGTAGACAGCAAAACTAGAGGCTAAATTTGAAGACAGGCATATTTTTATAATATATTTTTTCCAACTACATCTAATGAATTTTTTACCATTTATTTTCTAAAATTCAAAGTTCCAAATGCTCTCTTTCTCTTTCTCTCTCTCTTTCTCTCTCTCTCTCTCCCTCTCTCTTTCCAACCTTCCCTTTGCTGAGATCAAAGCAATTTGATCTAAATTATACATGTGTGATCAATAGGAATTTTTAAAAAAGCATTTACTACATGCAGAACATTACATTAGGAAAATACAAAATTAGAAAAGATAATATCCTTACCCTTATGGATGACATAATCTTCAGGTATATATGTCAAATGCCAGTTACTACAATAC